>NC_060196.1:9214286-9275804 GCF_021184085.1 Oncorhynchus gorbuscha | reverse complement strand
TAGGACATTGATACTAGGTGGGCTGTACTGTTGGTTTACTGTAGGACATTATAAGCATTGATACTAGGTGGGCTGTACTGTTGGTTTACTGTAGGACATTATAAGCATTGATACTAGGTGGGCTGTACTGTTGGTTTACTGTAGGACATTATAAGCATTGATACTAGGTGGGCTGTACTGTTGGTTTACTGTAGGACATTATAAGCATTGATACTAGGTGGGCTGTACTGTTGGTTTACTGTAGGACATTATAAGCATTGATACTAGATGGGCTGTACTGTTGGTTTACTGTAGGACATTATAAGCATTGATACTAGGTGGGCTGTACTGTTGGTTTACTGTAGGACATTATAAGCATTGATACTAGGTGGGCTGTACTGTTGGTTTACTGTAGGACATTATAAACGTCGATACTAGGTGGGCTGTACAGTTGATTTACTGTAGGACATTGATACTAGGTGGGCTGTACTGTTGGTTTACTGTAGGACATTATAAGCATTGATACTAGGTGGGCTGTACTGTTGGTTTACTGTAGGACATTATATACATTGATACTAGGTGGGCTGTACTGTTGGTTTACTGTAGGACATTATAAGCATTGATACTAGGTGGGCTGTACAGTTGGTTTACTGTAGGACATTATAAGCATTGATACTAGATGGGCTGTACTGTTGGTTTACTGTAGGACATTATAAACATTCATACTAGGTGGGCTGTACTGTTGGTTTACTGTAGGACATTATAAACGTCGATACTAGGTGGGCTGTACAGTTGGTTTACTGTAGGACATTGATACTAGGTGGGCTGTACTGTTGGTTTACTGTAGGACATTATATACATTGATACTAGGTGGGCTGTACTGTTGGTTTACTGTAGGACATTATAAGCATTGATACTAGGTGGGCTGTACTGTTGGTTTACTGTAGGACATTATAAACGTCGATACTAGGTGGGCTGTACAGTTGGTTTACTGTAGGACATTGATACTAGGTGGGCTGTACTGTTGGTTTACTGTAGGACATTATAAGCATTCATACTAGGTGGGCTGTACTGCTGGTTTACTGTAGGACATTATAAGCATTGATACTAGATGGGCTGTACTGTTGGTTTACTGTAGGACATTATAAACATTGATACTAGGTGGGCTGTACTGTTGGTTTACTGTAGGACATTATAAGCATTGATACTAGGTGGGCTGTACTGTTGGTTTACTGTAGGACATTATAAGCATTGATACTAGGTGGGCTGTACTGTTGGTTTACTGTAGGACATTATAAGCATTGATACTAGGTGGGCTGTACAGTTGGTTTACTGTAGGACATTGATACTAGGTGGGCTGTACTGTTGGTTTACTGTAGGACATTATAAGCATTGATACTAGGTGGGCTGTACTGTTGGTTTACTGTAGGACATTATAAGCATTGATACTAGGTGGGCTGTACTGTTGGTTTACTGTAGGACATTATAAACGTCGATACTAGGTGGGCTGTACAGTTGGTTTACTGTAGGACATTGATACTAGGTGGGCTGTACTGTTGGTTTACTGTAGGACATTATAAACGTCGATACTAGGTGGGCTGTACAGTTGGTTTACTGTAGGACATTGATACTAGGTGGGCTGTACTGTTGGTTTACTGTAGGACATTATAAACGTCGATACTAGGTGGGCTGTACAGTTGGTTTACTGTAGGACATTGATACTAGGTGGGCTGTACTGTTGGTTTACTGTAGGACATTGATACTAGGTGGGCTGTACTGTTGGTTTACTGTAGGACATTATATACATTGATACTAGGTGGGCTGTACTGTTGGTTTACTGTAGGACATTATAAGCATTGATACTAGGTGGGCTGTACTGTTGGTTTACTGTAGGACATTATAAACGTCGATACTAGGTGGGCTGTACAGTTGGTTTACTGTAGGACATTATAAGCATTGATACTAGGTGGGCTGTACTGTTGGTTTACTGTAGGACATTATAAACATTCATACTAGGTGGGCTGTACTGTTGGTTTACTGTAGGACATTATAAACGTCGATACTAGGTGGGCTGTACAGTTGGTTTACTGTAGGACATTGATACTAGGTGGGCTGTACTGTTGGTTTACTGTAGGACATTATAAGCATTGATACTAGGTGGGCTGTACTGTTGGTTTACTGTAGGACATTATAAGCATTGATACTAGGTGGGCTGTACTGTTGGTTTACTGTAGGACATTATAAGCATTGATACTAGGTGGGCTGTACTGTTGGTTTACTGTAGGACATTATAAGCTTTGATACTAGGTGGGCTGTACTGTTGGTTTACTGTAGGACATTATAAGCATTGATACTAGATGGGCTGTACAGTTGGTTTACTGTAGGACATTATAAGCATTCATACTAGGTGGGCTGTACTGTTGGTTTACTGTAGGACATTATAAGCATTGATACTAGGTGGGCTGTACTGTTGGTTTACTGTAGGACATTATAAGCTTTGATACTAGGTGGGCTGTACTGTTGGTTTACTGTAGGACATTATAAGCATTGATACTAGGTGGGCTGTACAGTTGGTTTACTGTAGGACATTATAAGCATTGATACTAGGTGGGCTGTACTGTTTGTTGGTTTACTGTAGGACATTATAAACATTCATACTAGGTGGGCTGTACTGCTGGTTTACTGTAGGACATTATAAGCATTGATACTAGGTGGGCTGTACTGTTGGTTTACTGTAGGACATTATAAGCATTGATACTAGGTGGGCTGTACTGTTGGTTTACTGTAGGACATTATAAGCATTGATACTAGGTGGGCTGTACTGTTGGTTTACTGTAGGACATTATACACATTGATACTAGGTGGGCTGTACTGTTGGTTTACTGTAGGACATTATCAGCATTGATACTAGGTGGGCTGTACAGTTGGTTTACTGTAGGACATTATAAGCATTGATACTAGGTGGGCTGTACTGTTGGTTTACTGTAGGACATTATAAACGTCGATACTAGGTGGGCTGTACAGTTGGTTTACTGTAGGACATTGATACTAGGTGGGCTGTACTGTTGGTTTACTGTAGGACATTATAAAGGACATTAGTTGGTTTACTGTAGGACATTGATACTAGGTGGGCTGTACTGTTGGTTTACTGTAGGACATTATATACATTGATACTAGGTGGGCTGTACTGTTGGTTTACTGTAGGACATTATAAGCATTGATACTAGGTGGGCTGTATTGTTGGTTTACTGTAGGACATTATAAATTGATACTAGGTGGGCTGTACAGTTGGTTTACTGTAGGACATTATAAGCATTGATACTAGGTGGGCTGTACTGTTGGTTTACTGTAGGACATTATAAACATTCATACTAGGTGGGCTGTACTGTTGGTTTACTGTAGGACATTATAAACGTCGATACTAGGTGGGCTGTACAGTTGGTTTACTGTAGGACATTGATACTAGGTGGGCTGTACTGTTGGTTTACTGTAGGACATTATAAGCATTGATACTAGGTGGGCTGTACTGTTGGTTTACTGTAGGACATTATAAGCATTGATACTAGGTGGGCTGTACTGTTGGTTTACTGTAGGACATTATAAGCATTGATACTAGGTGGGCTGTACTGTTGGTTTACTGTAGGACATTATAAGCATTGATACTAGGTGGGCTGTACTGTTGGTTTACTGTAGGACATTATAAGCATTGATACTAGGTGGGCTGTACTGTTGGTTTACTGTAGGACATTATAAGCATTGATACTAGGTGGGCTGTACTGTTGGTTTACTGTAGGACATTATAAGCATTGATACTAGGTGGGCTGTACTGTTGGTTTACTGTAGGACATTATAAGCATTGATACTAGGTGGGCTGTACTGTTGGTTTACTGTAGGACATTATAAGCATTGATACTAGGTGGGCTGTACTGTTTGTTGGTTTACTGTAGGACATTATAAACATTGATACTAGGTGGGCTGTACTGTTGGTTTACTGTAGGACATTATAAGCATTGATACTAGGTGGGCTGTACTGTTGGTTTACTGTAGGACATTATAAGCATTGATACTAGGTGGGCTGTACTGTTGGTTTACTGTAGGACATTATAAGCATTGATACTAGGTGGGCTGTACTGTTGGTTTACTGTAGGACATTATAAGCATTGATACTAGGTGGGCTGTGGGCTGTACATTATAAGTTGGTTTACTGTTGGTTTACTGTAGGACATTATAAGCATTGATACTAGGTGGGCTGTACTGTTGGTTTACTGTAGGACATTATAAACATTCATACTAGGTGGGCTGTACTGTTGGTTTACTGTAGGACATTATAAACATCGATACTAGGTGGGCTGTACAGTTGGTTTACTGTAGGACATTGATACTAGGTGGGCTGTACTGTTGGTTTACTGTAGGACATTATAAGCATTGATACTAGGTGGGCTGTACTGTTGGTTTACTGTAGGACATTATAAGCATTGATACTAGGTGGGCTGTACTGTTGGTTTACTGTAGGACATTATAAGCATTGATACTAGGTGGGCTGTACTGTTGGTTTACTGTAGGACATTATAAGCATTGATACTAGGTGGGCTGTACTGTTGGTTTACTGTAGGACATTATAAACATTCATACTAGGTGGGCTGTACTGTTGGTTTACTGTAGGACATTATAAGCATTGATACTAGATGGGCTGTACTGTTGGTTTACTGTAGGACATTATAAGCATTGATACTAGGTGGGCTGTACTGTTGGTTTATTGTAGGACATTATAAGCATTGATACTAGGTGGGCTGTACTGTTGGTTTACTGTAGGACATTATACACATTGATACTAGGTGGGCTGTACTGTTGGTTTACTGTAGGACATTATAAGCATTGATACTAGGTGGGCTGTACTGTTTGTTGGTTTACTGTAGGACATTATAAACATTCATACTAGGTGGGCTGTACTGCTGGTTTACTGTAGGACATTATAAGCATTGATACTAGATGGGCTGTACAGTTGGTTTACTGTAGGACATTGATACTAGGTGGGCTGTACTGTTGGTTTACTGTAGGACATTATAAGCATTGATACTAGGTGGGCTGTACTGTTGGTTTACTGTAGGACATTATAAACGTCGATACTAGGTGGGCTGTACAGTTGGTTTACTGTAGGACATTGATACTAGGTGGGCTGTACTGTTGGTTTACTGTAGGACATTATAAGCATTGATACTAGGTGGGCTGTACTGTTGGTTTACTGTAGGACATTATAAGCATTGATACTAGGTGGGCTGTACTGTTGGTTTACTGTAGGACATTATAAGCATTGATACTAGGTGGGCTGTACTGTTGGTTTACTGTAGGACATTATAAGCATTGATACTAGGTGGGCTGTACTGTTGGTTTACTGTAGGACATTATATACATTGATACTAGGTGGGCTGTACTGTTGGTTTACTGTAGGACATTATAAGCATTGATACTAGGTGGGCTGTACTGTTGGTTTACTGTAGGACATTATAAGCATTGATACTAGGTGGGCTGTACTGTTGGTTTACTGTAGGACATTATAAGCATTGATACTAGGTGGGCTGTACTGTTGGTTTACTGTAGGACATTATAAGCATTGATACTAGGTGGGCTGTACTGTTGGTTTACTGTAGGACATTATAAACATTCATACTAGGTGGGCTGTACTGTTGGTTTACTGTAGGACATTATAAGCATTGATACTAGGTGGGCTGTACTGTTGGTTTACTGTAGGACATTATAAGCATTGATACTAGGTGGGCTGTACTGTTGGTTTACTGTAGGACATTATACGCATTGATACTAGGTGGGCTGTACTGTTGGTTTACTGTAGGACATTATAAGCATTGATACTAGGTGGGCTGTACAGTTGGTTTACTGTAGGACATTATAAGCATTGATACTAGGTGGGCTGTACTGTTGGTTTACTGTAGGACATTATAAGCATTGATACTAGGTGGGCTGTACTGTTGGTTTACTGTAGGACATTATAAGCATTGATACTAGGTGGGCTGTACAGTTGGTTTACTGTAGGACATTATAAGCATTGATACTAGGTGGGCTGTACTGTTGGTTTACTGTAGGACATTATAAGCATTGATACTAGGTGGGCTGTACTGTTGGTTTACTGTAGGACATTATAAGCATTGATACTAGGTGGGCTGTACTGTTGGTTTACTGTAGGACATTATAAACATCGATACTAGGTGGGCTGTACAGTTGGTTTACTGTAGGACATTGATACTAGGTGGGCTGTACTGTTGGTTTACTGTAGGACATTATAAATGTCATTGCTGTACAGTTGGTTTACTGTAGGACATTGATACTAGGTGGGCTGTACTGTTGGTTTACTGTAGGACATTATAAGCATTGATACTAGGTGGGCTGTACTGTTGGTTTACTGTAGGACATTATAACATTGATACTAGGTGGGCTGTACTGTTGGTTTACTGTAGGACATTATAAGCATTGATACTAGGTGGGCTGTACTGTTGGTTTACTGTAGGACATTATAAACATTGATACTAGGTGGGCTGTACAGTTGGTTTACTGTAGGACATTATAAGCATTGATACTAGGTGGGCTGTACTGTTGGTTTACTGTAGGACATTATAAACATTGATACTAGGTGGGCTGTACTGTTGGTTTACTGTAGGACATTATAAGCATTGATACTAGGTGGGCTGTACAGTTGGTTTACTGTAGGACATTGATACTAGGTGGGCTGTACTGTTGGTTTACTGTAGGACATTATAAGCATTGATACTAGGTGGGCTGTACTGTTGGTTTACTGTAGGACATTATAAGCATTGATACTAGGTGGGCTGTACTGTTGGTTTACTGTAGGACATTATAAGCATTGATACTAGGTGGGCTGTACAGTTGGTTTACTGTAGGACATTATAAGCATTGATACTAGGTGGGCTGTACTGTTGGTTTACTGTAGGACATTATAAGCATTGATACTAGGTGGGCTGTACTGTTGGTTTACTGTAGGACATTATACACATTGATACTAGGTGGGCTGTACTGTTGGTTTACTGTAGGACATTATAAGCATTGATACTAGGTGGGCTGTACAGTTGGTTTACTGTAGGACATTATAAGCATTGATACTAGGTGGGCTGTACTGTTGGTTTACTGTAGGACATTATAAGCATTGATACTAGGTGGGCTGTACAGTTGGTTTACTGTAGGACATTATAAGCATTGATACTAGGTGGGCTGTACTGTTGGTTTACTGTAGGACATTATAAACATTCATACTAGGTGGGCTGTACTGCTGGTTTACTGTAGGACATTATAAGCATTGATACTAGATGGGCTGTACTGTTGGTTTACTGTAGGACATTATAAGCATTGATACTAGGTGGGCTGTACTGTTGGTTTACTGTAGGACATTATAAGCATTGATACTAGGTGGGCTGTACTGTTGGTTTACTGTAGGACATTATAAGCATTGATACTAGGTGGGCTGTACTGTTGGTTTACTGTAGGACATTATAAGCATTGATACTAGGTGGGCTGTACTGTTGGTTTACTGTAGGACATTATAAGCATTGATACTAGGTGGGCTGTACTGTTGGTTTACTGTAGGACATTATAAGCATTGATACTAGGTGGGCTGTACAGTTGGTTTACTGTAGGACATTATAAGCATTGATACTAGGTGGGCTGTACTGTTGGTTTACTGTAGGACATTATAAGCATTGATACTAGGTGGGCTGTACTGTTGGTTTACTGTAGGACATTATAAGCATTGATACTAGGTGGGCTGTACTGTTGGTTTACTGTAGGACATTATAAGCATTGATACTAGGTGGGCTGTACTGTTGGTTTACTGTAGGACATTATAAGCATTGATACTAGGTGGGCTGTACTGTTGGTTTACTGTAGGACATTATAAACATTCATACTAGGTGGGCTGTACTGTTGGTTTACTGTAGGACATTATAAGCATTGATACTAGGTGGGCTGTACTGTTGGTTTACTGTAGGACATTATAAGCATTGATACTAGGTGGGCTGTACTGTTGGTTTACTGTAGGACATTATAAGCATTGATACTAGGTGGGCTGTACTGTTGGTTTACTGTAGGACATTATAAGCATTGATACTAGGTGGGCTGTACTGTTGGTTTACTGTAGGACATTATAAGCATTGATACTAGGTGGGCTGTACTGTTTGTTGGTTTACTGTAGGACATTATAAACATTCATACTAGGTGGGCTGTACTGTTTGTTGGTTTACTGTAGGACATTATAAACATTGATACTAGGTGGGCTGTACTGTTTGTTGGTTTACTGTAGGACATTATAAACATTGATACTAGGTGGGCTGTACTGTTGGTTTACTGTAGGACATTATAAGCATTGATACTAGGTGGGCTGTACTGTTTGTTGGTTTACTGTAGGACATTATAAACATTGATACTAGGTGGGCTGTACTGTTTGTTGGTTTACTGTAGGACATTATAAACATTGATACTAGGTGGGCTGTACTGCTGGTTTACTGTAGGACATTATAAGCATTGATACTAGATGGGCTGTACTGTTGGTTTACTGTAGGACATTATAAGCATTGATACTAGGTGGGCTGTACTGTTGGTTTACTGTAGGACATTATAAGCATTGATACTAGGTGGGCTGTACAGTTGGTTTACTGTAGGACATTATAAGCATTGATACTAGGTGGGCTGTACTGTTGGTTTACTGTAGGACATTATAAACATTCATACTAGGTGGGCTGTACTGCTGGTTTACTGTAGGACATTATAAGCATTGATACTAGGTGGGCTGTACTGTTGGTTTACTGTAGGACATTATAAGCATTGATACTAGGTGGGCTGTACTGTTGGTTTACTGTAGGACATTATAAGCATTGATACTAGGTGGGCTGTACTGTTGGTTTACTGTAGGACATTATAAGCATTGATACTAGGTGGGCTGTACTGTTGGTTTACTGTAGGACATTATAAGCATTGATACTAGGTGGGCTGTACTGTTGGTTTACTGTAGGACATTATAAGCATTGATACTAGGTGGGCTGTACAGTTGGTTTACTGTAGGACATTATAAGCATTGATACTAGGTGGGCTGTACTGTTGGTTTACTGTAGGACATTATAAGCATTGATACTAGGTGGGCTGTACTGTTGGTTTACTGTAGGACATTATAAGCATTGATACTAGGTGGGCTGTACTGTTGGTTTACTGTAGGACATTATAAGCATTGATACTAGGTGGGCTGTACTGTTGGTTTACTGTAGGACATTATAAGCATTGATACTAGGTGGGCTGTACTGTTGGTTTACTGTAGGACATTATAAGCATTGATACTAGGTGGGCTGTACTGTTGGTTTACTGTAGGACATTATAAGCATTGATACTAGGTGGGCTGTACTGTTGGTTTACTGTAGGACATTATAAACATTCATACTAGGTGGGCTGTACTGTTGATTTACTGTAGGACATTTACTGATACTAGGTGGGCTGTACAGTTGGTTTATAGGACATTGATACTAGGTGGGCTGTACTGTTGGTTTACTGTAGGACATTATAAGCATTGATACTAGGTGGGCTGTACTGTTGGTTTACTGTAGGACATTGATACTAGGTGGGCTGTACTGTTGGTTTACTGTAGGACATTATAAGCATTGATACTAGGTGGGCTGTACTGTTGGTTTACTGTAGGACATTATAAGCATTGATACTAGGTGGGCTGTACTGTTGGTTTACTGTAGGACATTATAAGCATTGATACTAGGTGGGCTGTACTGGTTGGTTTACTGTAGGACATTATAAGCATTGATACTAGGTGGGCTGTACTGTTGGTTTACTGTAGGACATTATAAGCATTGATACTAGGTGGGCTGTACTGTTTGTTGGTTTACTGTAGGACATTATAAACATTCATACTAGGTGGGCTGTACTGTTTGTTGGTTTACTGTAGGACATTATAAACGTCGATACTAGGTGGGCTGTACAGTTGGTTTACTGTAGGACATTGATACTAGGTGGGCTGTACTGTTGGTTTACTGTAGGACATTATAAGCATTGATACTAGGTGGGCTGTACTGTTGGTTTACTGTAGGACATTATAAGCATTGATACTAGGTGGGCTGTACTGTTGGTTTACTGTAGGACATTATAAGCATTGATACTAGGTGGGCTGTACTGTTGGTTTACTGTAGGACATTATAAGCATTGATACTAGGTGGGCTGTACTGTTTGTTGGTTTACTGTCGGACATTATAAACATTGATACTAGGTGGGCTGTACTGTTGGTTTACTGTAGGACATTATAACATTGATACTAGGTGGGCTGTACTGTTGGTTTACTGTAGGACATTGATACTAGGTGGGCTGTACTGTTGGTTTACTGTAGGACATTATAAGCATTGATACTAGGTGGGCTGTACTGTTGGTTTACTGTAGGACATTATAAGCATTGATACTAGGTGGGCTGTACTGTTGGTTTACTGTAGGACATTATAAACATTGATACTAGGTGGGCTGTACTGTTGGTTTACTGTAGGACATTATAAACGCATTGATACTAGGTGGGCTGTACTGTTGGTTTACTGTAGGACATTATAAGCATTGATACTAGGTGGGCTGTACTGTTGGTTTACTGTAGGACATTATAAACATTCATACTAGGTGGGCTGTACTGTTGGTTTACTGTAGGACATTATAAACTTCGATACTAGGTGGGCTGTACAGTTGGTTTACTGTAGGACATTGATACTAGGTGGGCTGTACTGTTGGTTTACTGTAGGACATTATAAGCATTGATACTAGGTGGGCTGTACTGTTGGTTTACTGTAGGACATTATAAGCATTGATACTAGGTGGGCTGTACTGTTGGTTTACTGTAGGACATTATAAGCATTGATACTAGGTGGGCTGTACTGTTGGTTTACTGTAGGACATTATAAGCATTGATACTAGGTGGGCTGTACTGTTGGTTTACTGTAGGACATTATAAGCATTGATACTAGGTGGGCTGTACTGTTGGTTTACTGTAGGACATTATAAGCATTGATACTAGGTGGGCTGTACTGTTTGTTGGTTTACTGTAGGACATTATAAACATTCATACTAGGTGGGCTGTACTGTTTGTTGGTTTACTGTAGGACATTATAAACATTGATACTAGGTGGGCTGTACTGTTTGTTGGTTTACTGTCGGACATTATAAACATTGATACTAGGTGGGCTGTACTGTTGGTTTACTGTAGGACATTATAAGCATTGATACTAGGTGGGCTGTACTGTTTGTTGGTTTACTGTAGGACATTATAAACATTGATACTAGGTGGGCTGTACTGTTTGTTGGTTTACTGTAGGACATTATAAACATTGATACTAGGTGGGCTGTACTGTTGGTTTACTGTAGGACATTATAAGCATTGATACTAGGTGGGCTGTACTGTTGGTTTACTGTAGGACATTATAAGCATTGATACTAGGTGGGCTGTACTGTTGGTTTACTGTAGGACATTATAAGCATTGATACTAGGTGGGCTGTACTGTTGGTTTACTGTAGGACATTATAAGCATTGATACTAGGTGGGCTGTACTGTTGGTTTACTGTAGGACATTATAAGCATTGATACTAGGTGGGCTGTACTGTTGGTTTACTGTAGGACATTATAAGCATTGATACTAGGTGGGCTGTACTGTTGGTTTACTGTAGGACATTATAAGCATTGATACTAGGTGGGCTGTACTGTTGGTTTACTGTAGGACATTATAAGCATTGATACTAGGTGGGCTGTACTGTTGGTTTACTGTAGGACATTATAAGCATTGATACTAGGTGGGCTGTACTGTTGGTTTACTGTAGGACATTATAAGCATTGATACTAGGTGGGCTGTACAGTTGGTTTACTGTAGGACATTATAAGCATTGATACTAGGTGGGCTGTACTGTTGGTTTACTGTAGGACATTATAAGCATTGATACTAGGTGGGCTGTACTGTTGGTTTACTGTAGGACATTATAAACATTCATACTAGGTGGGCTGTACTGTTGGTTTACTGTAGGACATTATAAACATCGATACTAGGTGGGCTGTACAGTTGGTTTACTGTAGGACATTGATACTAGGTGGGCTGTACTGTTGGTTTACTGTAGGACATTATAAGCATTGATACTAGGTGGGCTGTACTGTTGGTTTACTGTAGGACATTATAAGCATTGATACTAGGTGGGCTGTACTGTTGGTTTACTGTAGGACATTATAAGCATTGATACTAGGTGGGCTGTACTGTTGGTTTACTGTAGGACATTATAAGCATTGATACTAGGTGGGCTGTACAGTTGGTTTACTGTAGGACATTATAAGCATTGATACTAGGTGGGCTGTACTGTTTGTTGGTTTACTGTAGGACATTATAAACATTCATACTAGGTGGGCTGTACTGCTGGTTTACTGTAGGACATTATAAGCATTGATACTAGATGGGCTGTACTGTTGGTTTACTGTAGGACATTATAAGCATTGATACTAGGTGGGCTGTACTGTTGGTTTACTGTAGGACATTATAAGCATTGATACTAGGTGGGCTGTACTGTTGGTTTACTGTAGGACATTATACACATTGATACTAGGTGGGCTGTACTGTTGGTTTACTGTAGGACATTATAAGCATTGATACTAGGTGGGCTGTACTGTTGGTTTACTGTAGGACATTATAAGCATTGATACTAGGTGGGCTGTACTGTTGGTTTACTGTAGGACATTATAAGCATTGATACTAGGTGGGCTGTACTGTTGGTTTACTGTAGGACATTATAAACATTGATACTAGGTGGGCTGTACTGTTGGTTTACTGTAGGACATTATAAACATTGATACTAGGTGGGCTGTACAGTTGGTGTAGGACATTGATACTAGGTGGGCTGTACTGTTGGTTTACTGTAGGACATTATAAGCATTGATACTAGGTGGGCTGTACTGTTTGTTGGTTTACTGTAGGACATTATAAACATTGATACTAGGTGGGCTGTACTGTTGGTTTACTGTAGGACATTATAAGCATTGATACTAGGTGGGCTGTACTGTTGGTTTACTGTAGGACATTATAAGCATTGATACTAGGTGGGCTGTACTGTTGGTTTACTGTAGGACATTATAAGCATTGATACTAGGTGGGCTGTACTGTTGGTTTACTGTAGGACATTATAAGCATTGATACTAGGTGGGCTGTACTGTTGGTTTACTGTAGGACATTATAAGCATTGATACTAGGTGGGCTGTACTGTTGGTTTACTGTAGGACATTATAAGCATTGATACTAGGTGGGCTGTACTGTTGGTTTACTGTAGGACATTATAACGTCGATACTAGGTGGGCTGTACAGTTGGTTTACTGTAGGACATTGATACTAGGTGGGCTGTACTGTTGGTTTACTGTAGGACATTATAAGCATTGATACTAGGTGGGCTGTACTGTTGGTTTACTGTAGGACATTATACTGTAGGACATTGATACTAGGTGGGCTGTACTGTTGGTTTACTGTAGGACATTATAAGCATTGATACTAGGTGGGCTGTACTGTTGGTTTACTGTAGGACATTATAAGCATTGATACTAGGTGGGCTGTACTGTTGGTTTACTGTAGGACATTATAAACATTGATACTAGGTGGGCTGTACTGTTTGTTGGTTTACTGTAGGACATTATAAACATTGATACTAGGTGGGCTGTACTGTTGGTTTACTGTAGGACATTATAAGCATTGATACTAGGTGGGCTGTACTGTTGGTTTACTGTAGGACATTATAAACATTGATACTAGGTGGGCTGTACTGTTTGTTGGTTTACTGTAGGACATTATAAACATTGATACTAGGTGGGCTGTACTGTTGGTTTACTGTAGGACATTATAAACTGATACTAGGTGGGCTGTACAGTTGGTTTATAGGACATTGATACTAGGTGGGCTGTACTGTTGGTTTACTGTAGGACATTATAAACATTCATACTAGGTGGGCTGTACTGTTGGTTTACTAGGACATTATAGGATACAGGTGGGCTTAGTTGGTTTAAGGACATTGATACTAGGTGGGCTGTACTGTTGGTTTACTGTAGGACATTATAAGCATTGATACTAGGTGGGCTGTACTGTTGGTTTACTGTAGGACATTATAAGCATTGATACTAGGTGGGCTGTACTGTTGGTTTACTGTAGGACATTATAAGCATTGATACTAGGTGGGCTGTACTGTTTGTTGGTTTACTGTAGGACATTATAAACATTGATACTAGGTGGGCTGTACTGTTTGTTGGTTTACTGTAGGACATTATAAACATTGATACTAGGTGGGCTGTACTGTTTGTTGGTTTACTGTAGGACATTATAAACATTGATACTAGGTGGGCTGTACTGTTGGTTTACTGTAGGACATTATAAGCATTGATACTAGGTGGGCTGTACTGTTTGTTGGTTTACTGTAGGACATTATAAACATTGATACTAGGTGGGCTGTACTGTTTGTTGGTTTACTGTAGGACATTATAAACATTGATACTAGGTGGGCTGTACTGCTGGTTTACTGTAGGACATTATAAGCATTGATACTAGATGGGCTGTACTGTTGGTTTACTGTAGGACATTATAAGCATTGATACTAGGTGGGCTGTACTGTTGGTTTACTGTAGGACATTATAAGCATTGATACTAGGTGGGCTGTACTGTTGGTTTACTGTAGGACATTATAATACTAGGTGGGCTGATAGTTGGTTTACTGTAGGACATTGATACTAGGTGGGCTGTACTGTTGGTTTACTGTAGGACATTATAAGCATTGATACTAGGTGGGCTGTACTGTTGGTTTACTGTAGGACATTATAAGCATTGATACTAGATGGGCTGTACTGTTGGTTTACTGTAGGACATTATAAGCATTGATACTAGGTGGGCTGTACTGTTGGTTTACTGTAGGACATTATAAGCATTGATACTAGGTGGGCTGTACAGTTGGTTTACTGTAGGACATTTGCATTGATACTAGGTGGGCTGTACTGTTGGTTTACTGTAGGACATTATAAACATTCGATACTAGGTGGGCTGTACAGTTGGTTTACTGTAGGACATTATAAGCATTGATACTAGGTGGGCTGTACTGTTGGTTTACTGTAGGACATTATAAACATTGATACTAGGTGGGCTGTACAGTTGGTTTACTGTAGGACATTGATATAACTGTTGGTTTACTGTAGGACATTGATACTAGGTGGGCTGTACTGTTGGTTTACTGTAGGACATTATAAGCATTGATACTAGGTGGGCTGTACTGTTGGTTTACTGTAGGACATTATATACATTGATACTAGGTGGGCTGTACTGTTGGTTTACTGTAGGACATTATAAGCATTGATACTAGGTGGGCTGTACTGTTGGTTTACTGTAGGACATTATAAGCATTGATACTAGGTGGGCTGTACTGTTGGTTTACTGTAGGACATTATAAGCATTGATACTAGGTGGGCTGTACTGTTGGTTTACTGTAGGACATTATAAACATTGATACTAGGTGGGCTGTACTGTTGGTTTACTGTAGGACTGATACTAGGTGGGCTGTACAGTTGGTTTACTGTAGGACATTGATACTAGGTGGGCTGTACTGTTGGTTTACTGTAGGACATTATAAGCATTGATACTAGGTGGGCTGTACTGTTTGTTGGTTTACTGTAGGACATTATAAACATTGATACTAGGTGGGCTGTACAGTTGGTTTACTGTAGGACATTATAAGCATTGATACTAGGTGGGCTGTACTGTTGGTTTACTGTAGGACAATATAAACATTCATACTAGGTGGGCTGTACTGTTGGTTTACTGTAGGACATTATAAGCATTGATACTAGGTGGGCTGTACTGTTGGTTTACTGTAGGACATTATAAACATTCATACTAGGTGGGCTGTACTGTTGGTTTACTGTAGGACATTATTCGATACTAGGTGGGCTGTACAGTTGGTTTACTTAGGACATTGATACTAGGTGGGCTGTACTGTTGGTTTACTGTAGGACATTATAAGCATTGATACTAGGTGGGCTGTACTGTTGGTTTACTGTAGGACATTATAAGCATTGATACTAGGTGGGCTGTACTGTTGGTTTACTGTAGGACATTATAAGCATTGATACTAGGTGGGCTGTACTGTTGGTTTACTGTAGGACATTATAAGCATTGATACTAGGTGGGCTGTACTGTTGGTTTACTGTAGGACATTATAAGCATTGATACTAGGTGGGCTGTACAGTTGGTTTACTGTAGGACATTATAAGCATTGATACTAGGTGGGCTGTACTGTTGGTTTACTGTAGGACATTATAAGCATTGATACTAGGTGGGCTGTACTGTTTGTTGGTTTACTGTAGGACATTATAAACATTCATACTAGGTGGGCTGTACTGTTTGTTGGTTTACTGTAGGACATTATAAACATTGATACTAGGTGGGCTGTACTGTTTGTTGGTTTACTGTAGGACATTATAAACATTGATACTAGGTGGGCTGTACTGTTGGTTTACTGTAGGACATTATAAGCATTGATACTAGGTGGGCTGTACTGTTGGTTTACTGTAGGACATTATAAGCATTGATACTAGGTGGGCTGTACTGTTTGTTGGTTTACTGTAGGACATTATAAACATTGATACTAGGTGGGCTGTACTGTTTGTTGGTTTACTGTAGGACATTATAAACATTGATACTAGGTGGGCTGTACTGTTGGTTTACTGTAGGACATTATAAACATTGATACTAGGTGGGCTGTACTGTTTGTTGGTTTACTGTAGGACATTATAAACATTGATACTAGGTGGGCTGTACTGTTTGTTGGTTTACTGTAGGACATTATAAACATTGATACTAGGTGGGCTGTACTGTTGGTTTACTGTAGGACATTATAAGCATTGATACTAGATGGGCTGTACTGTTGGTTTACTGTAGGACATTATAAACATTCATACTAGGTGGGCTGTACTGCTGGTTTACTGTAGGACATTATAAGCATTGATACTAGATGGGCTGTACTGTTGGTTTACTGTAGGACATTGATACTAGGTGGGCTGTACTGTTGGTTTACTGTAGGACATTATAAGCATTGATACTAGGTGGGCTGTACTGTTGGTTTACTGTAGGACATTATAAGCATTGATACTAGGTGGGCTGTACAGTTGGTTTACTGTAGGACATTATAAGCATTGATACTAGGTGGGCTGTACTGTTGGTTTACTGTAGGACATTATAAACATTCATACTAGGTGGGCTGTACTGCTGGTTTACTGTAGGACATTATAAGCATTGATACTAGATGGGCTGTACTGTTGGTTTACTGTAGGACATTATAAGCATTGATACTAGGTGGGCTGTACTGTTGGTTTACTGTAGGACATTATAAACATTCATACTAGGTGGGCTGTACTGTTGGTTTACTGTAGGACATTATAAGCATTGATACTAGGTGGGCTGTACTGTTGGTTTACTGTAGGACATTATAAACATTCATACTAGGTGGGCTGTACTGTTGGTTTACTGTAGGACATTATAAACATTCATACTAGGTGGGCTGTACTGCTGGTTTACTGTAGGACATTATAAGCATTGATACTAGATGGGCTGTACTGTTGGTTTACTGTAGGACATTATAAGCATTGATACTAGGTGGGCTGTACTGTTGGTTTACTGTAGGACATTATAAGCATTGATACTAGGTGGGCTGTACTGTTGGTTTACTGTAGGACATTATAAGCATTGATACTAGGTGGGCTGTACAGTTGGTTTACTGTAGGACATTATAAGCATTGATACTAGGTGGGCTGTACTGTTGGTTTACTGTAGGACATTATAAGCATTGATACTAGGTGGGCTGTACTGTTGGTTTACTGTAGGACATTATAAGCATTGATACTAGGTGGGCTGTACTGTTGGTTTACTGTAGGACATTATAAGCATTGATACTAGGTGGGCT
The DNA here is from genome assembly GCF_021184085.1 of Oncorhynchus gorbuscha. Taxonomy (NCBI): domain Eukaryota; kingdom Metazoa; phylum Chordata; class Actinopteri; order Salmoniformes; family Salmonidae; genus Oncorhynchus; species Oncorhynchus gorbuscha. The sequence continues at coordinate 9,257,822 of NC_060196.1, read as the reverse complement.
GTACTGTTGGTTTACTGTAGGACATTATAAGCATTGATACTAGATGGGCTGTACTGTTGGTTTACTGTAGGACATTATAAGCATTGATACTAGGTGGGCTGTACTGTTGGTTTACTGTAGGACATTATAAGCATTGATACTAGGTGGGCTGTACTGTTGGTTTACTGTAGGACATTATAAGCATTGATACTAGGTGGGCTGTACAGTTGGTTTACTGTAGGACATTATAAGCATTGATACTAGGTGGGCTGTACTGTTGGTTTACTGTAGGACATTATAAGCATTGATACTAGGTGGGCTGTACTGTTGGTTTACTGTAGGACATTATAAGCATTGATACTAGGTGGGCTGTACTGTTGGTTTACTGTAGGACATTATAAGCATTGATACTAGGTGGGCTGTACTGTTGGTTTACTGTAGGACATTATAAGCATTGATACTAGGTGGGCTGTACTGTTGGTTTACTGTAGGACATTATAAGCATTGATACTAGGTGGGCTGTACTGTTGGTTTACTGTAGGACATTATATACATTGATACTAGGTGGGCTGTACTGTTGGTTTACTGTAGGACATTATAAGCATTGATACTAGGTGGGCTGTACTGTTGGTTTACTGTAGGACATTGATACTAGGTGGGCTGTACTGTTGGTTTACTGTAGGCTGTACTAGGTGGGCTGTACAGTTGGTTTACTGTAGGACATTATAAGCATTGATACTAGGTGGGCTGTACTGTTGGTTTACTGTAGGACATTATAAGCATTGATACTAGGTGGGCTGTACTGTTGGTTTACTGTAGGACATTGATACTAGGTGGGCTGTACTGTTGGTTTACTGTAGGACATTATAAGCATTGATACTAGGTGGGCTGTACTGTTGGTTTACTGTAGGACATTATATACATTGATACTAGGTGGGCTGTACTGTTGGTTTACTGTAGGACATTATAAGCATTGATACTAGGTGGGCCGTACTGTTGGTTTACTGTAGGACATTATAAGCATTGATACTAGGTGGGCTGTACAGTTGGTTTACTGTAGGACATTATAAGCATTGATACTAGGTGGGCTGTACAGTTGGTTTACTGTAGGACATTATAAGCATTGATACTAGGTGGGCTGTACTGTTGGTTTACTGTAGGACATTATAAGCATTGATACTAGGTGGGCTGTACTGTTGGTTTACTGTAGGACATTATAAGCATTGATACTAGGTGGGCTGTACTGTTGGTTTACTGTAGGACATTATAAGCATTGATACTAGGTGGGCTGTACTGTTGGTTTACTGTAGGACATTATAAGCATTGATACTAGGTGGGCTGTACTGTTGGTTTACTGTAGGACATTATATACATTGATACTAGGTGGGCTGTACTGTTGGTTTACTGTAGGACATTATAAGCATTGATACTAGGTGGGCTGTACTGTTGGTTTACTGTAGGACATTGATACTAGGTGGGCTGTACTGTTGGTTTACTGTAGGACATTGATACTAGGTGGGCTGTACAGTTGGTTTACCGTAGGACATTATAAGCATTGATACTAGGTGGGCTGTACTGTTGGTTTACCGTAGGACATTATAAACATTGATACTAGGTGGGCTGTACTGTTGGTTTACTGTAGGACATTATAAGCATTGATACTAGGTGGGCTGTACAGTTGGTTTACCGTAGGACATTATAAACATTGATACTAGGTGGGCTGTACTGTTGGTTTACTGTAGGACATTATAAGCATTGATACTAGGTGGGCTGTACTGTTGGTTTACTGTAGGACATTGATACTAGGTGGGCTGTACTGTTGGTTTACTGTAGGACATTATAAGCATTGATACTAGGTGGGCTGTACTGTTGGTTTACTGTAGGACATTATATACATTGATACTAGGTGGGCTGTACTGTTGGTTTACTGTAGGACATTATAAGCATTGATACTAGGTGGGCCGTACTGTTGGTTTACTGTAGGACATTATAAGCATTGATACTAGGTGGGCTGTACTGTTGGTTTACTGTAGGACATTATATATAAACGTCGATACTAGGTGGGCTGTACAGTTGGTTTACTGTAGGACATTATAAGCATTGATACTAGGTGGGCTGTACTGTTGGTTTACTGTAGGACATTGATACTAGGTGGGCTGTACTGTTGGTTTACTGTAGGACATTGATACTAGGTGGGCTGTACAGTTGGTTTACCGTAGGACATTATAAGCATTGATACTAGGTGGGCTGTACTGTTGGTTTACTGTAGGACATTGATACTAGGTGGGCTGTACTGTTGGTTTACTGTAGGACATTATAAGCATTGATACTAGGTGGGCTGTACTGTTGGTTTACTGTAGGACATTGATACTAGGTGGGCTGTACTGTTGGTTTACTGTAGGACATTATAAGCATTGATACTAGGTGGGCTGTACTGTTGGTTTACTGTAGGACATTATAAACATTCATACTAGGTGGGCTGTACTGTTGGTTTACTGTAGGACATTATAAACATTCATACTAGGTGGGCTGTACTGTTGGTTTACTGTAGGACATTATAAGCATTGATACTAGGTGGGCTGTACTGTTGGTTTACTGTAGGACATTGATACTAGGTGGGCTGTACTGTTGGTTTACTGTAGGACATTGATACTAGGTGGGCTGTACTGTTGGTTTACTGTAGGACATTGATACTAGGTGGGCTGTACTGTTGGTTTACTGTAGGACATTATACACATTGATACTAGGTGTGCTGTGGCATGTCTCGAGAGAGAGGTTATCTACGGTGATGAATTCCTTCACTTTATTTCCCTCTAGCTCCATCACTTCAACAATAGGCCACCATATATTTCAGGCCTGACCTCATCTCTCCAGATATGTGCTGCTTGGTGCGAGAGAGTCTCTAGCTGTGTGCCATTTATAGGAAGGGAGAGAGGGAGGTGAGGGAACAAGGCCCAATGATTAATACTGTACCTCTCCCTCTCCCTCCCTCTCTCTCCCATTCTCTTCTTTTCTCTCTGGTATACTGTCTAGGTTACTGTGATCCTCCCTGTTGTCTTTAGACCAGTATTGATGGGAGATGAGACACCTCACCTCCTCTGTCCTACTCTGTGACCTCAGTAGGACAGAGGGAGACAGAGCTTCTATTTTCGTTCCCATTCAAATGCTACTCATTTTTTTCCACCACACTGTCTTAGTTAAGTCTTCCGGGGTTGATTTCTTTCACCCAGGAAACCAGATTACCTCCTTGACTTCACCCAGGAGACCAGATTACCTCCTTGACTTCACCCAGGATACCAGATTACCTCCTTGACTTCACCCAGGAAACCAGATTACCTCCTTGACTTCACCCAGGATACCAGATTACCTCCTTGACTTCACCCAGGATACCAGATTACCTCCTTGACTTCACCCAGGATACCAGATTACCTCCTTGACTTCACCCAGGAAACCAAGATTACCTCCTTGACTTCACCCAGGAAACCAGGATCACCTCCTTGACTTCACCCAGGAAACCAGGATCACCTCCTTGACTTCACCCAGGATAACAGATCACCTCCTTGACTTCACCCAGGAAACCAGGATCACCTCCTTGACTTCACCCAGGATACCAGATTACCTCCTTGACTTCACCCAGGGCAGCCTCCATAGAAAGAGACTGATGGAGGGGTATGGGTTAAACAAGTGGATTCAAGCTTTACATGTACCGCATAATGTATAGGGGATATACTAGACTTTTGAGATTGACTTTGAGATTGTAATGTTTCGCACGCACACACACAGAGAATAATAAACTCATTCACTGCTTTTAATCTGACCTGCTGACCCTGTCTGGAAGAAAAAGGGGATGAAGGGATAGAGGGGTGAAGGGACCAGTAGGCGTGACAATTATATGTTTGATCAATATTTTGCGTCACAGTTCTCATCCTTGGAAAACATCCTATTTGAATCAGTCAGCCTCTGTGTAAAGTATGAGCTTGGAAAAATGATACACCAGGAGAGGCTATGTTGATTGTGTTAAATGGTCTGGGCCTCCACCCATCCTCTTCAAAGTAGTGATGACAGAGATCAGAGTCTGTATCTCTCCTGGAAACATCCTGAAAACATTTTGTGCCCGATGTGCTTCTCTACATAATGACAGTAACTAAGGACAGGAGTGTTTAGAACAGCATGGATGGACAGCTGCTTAAAGGGGAAGTCTGTGATAAAACAAATAGCTGACACTTATTTAGATAGAACTGCTGATGGACTCGAGCTCAATGTAACCACTCTCATATTCATAAAACAAGCACATTCTGGGTTATGGCTGTTGAACTAAACTGTATTCTCCAAGAATAAACAGCTATATGCCCTTAATTTACATATCCACAAATGGATATACCAGTCCCAGACTGCAGCTTTAAACCAAAGTGATATAACTAAGCAGTGTTAAGAACTGCATGGCCAGTGAGCCTCTGAAACCAAAGTGATATAACTAAGCAGTGTTTAGAACTGCATGGCCAGTGAGCCTCTGAAACCAAAGTGATATAACTAAGCAGTGTTTAGAACTGCATGGCCAGTGAGCCTCTGAAACCAAAGTGATATAACTAAGCAGTGTTTAGAACTGCATGGGCAGTGAGCCTCTGAAACCAAAGTGATATAACTAAGCAGTGTTAAGAACTGCATGGCCAGTGAGCCTCTGAAACCAAAGTGATATAACTAAGCAGTGTTTAGAACTGCATGGCCAGTGAGCCTCTGAAACCAAAGTGATATAACTAAGCAGTGTTAAGAACTGCATGGGCAGTGAGCCTCTGAAACCAAAGTGATATAACTAAGCAGTGTTTAGAACTGCATGGGCAGTGAGCCTCTGAAACCAAAGTGATATAACTAAGCAGTGTTTAGAACTGCATGGGCAGTGAGCCTCTGAAACCAAAGTGATTTAACTAAGCAGTGTTTAGAACTGCATGGGCAGTGAGCCTCTGAAACCAAAGTGATATAACTGCATGGGCAAGCCTCTGCAGTGTTTAGAACTGCATGGCCAGTGAGCCTCTGAAACCAAAGTGATTTAACTAAGCAGTGTTTAGAACTGCATGGGCAGTGAGCCTCTGAAACCAAAGTGATATAACTAAGCAGTGTTTAGAACTGCATGGGCAGTGAGCCTCTGAAACCAAAGTGATATAACTAAGCAGTGTTTAGAACTGCATGGCCAGTGAGCCTCTGAAACCAAAGTGATATAACTAAGCAGTGTTTAGAACTGCATGGCCAGTGAGCCTCTGAAACCAAAGTGATATAACTGATTTAACTGCAAGCAGTGTTAAGAACTGCATGGCCAGTGAGCCTCTGAAACCAAAGTGATATAACTAAGCAGTGTTTAGAACTGCATAGGCCAGTGAGCCTCTGAAACCAAAGTGATTTAATATAACTAAGCAGTGTTAAGAACTGCATGGGCAGTGAGCCTCTCTGAAACCAAAGTGATATAACTAACTAAGCAGTGTTAAGAACTGCATGGCCAGTGAGCCTCTGAAACCAAAGTGATTTAACTAAGCAGTGTTTAGAACTGCATGCATGGCCAGTGAGCCTCTGAGCCTCTAAGCAAACTGCAAAGCCTCTGAAACCAAATATTTAACTAAGCAGTGTTAAGAACTTAGTGAGCCTCTGAAACCAAAGTGATTTAACTAAGCAGTGTTTAGAACCAGTGAGCCTCTGAAACCAACGTGATTTAACTAAGCAGTGTTTAGAACTGCATGGGCAGTGAGCCTCTGAAACCAAAGTGATATAACTAAGCAGTGTTTAGAACTGCATGGCCAGTGAGCCTCTGAAACCAAAGTGATATAACTAAGCAGTGTTTAGAACTGCATGGCCAGTGAGCCTCTGAAACCAAAGTGATTTAACTAAGCAGTGTTTAGAACTGCATGGGCAGTGAGCCTCTGAAACCAAAGTGATATAACTAAGCAGTGTTAAGAACTGCATGGCCAGTGAGCCTCTGAAACCAAAGTGATATAACTAAGAACTGCATGGGCAGTGAGCTGCATCTGAAACCAAAGTGATATAACTAAGCAGTGTTTAGAACTGCATGGCCAGTGAGCCTCTGAAACCAAAGTGATATAACTAAGCAGTGTTTAGAACTGCATGGCCAGTGAGCCTCTGAAACCAATGTGATTTAACTAAGCAGTGTTAAGAACTGCATGGCCAGTGAGCCTCTGAAACCAAAGTGATATAACTAAGCAGTGTTTAGAACTGCAAGGCCAGTGAGCCTCTGAAACCAAAGTGATTTAACTAAGCAGTGTTAAGAACTGCATGGCCAGTGAGCCTCTGAAACCAAAGTGATATAACTAAGCAGTGTTTAGAACTGCATGGCCAGTGAGCCTCTGAAACCAAAGTGTTTGTGATGATGCTAAACATCTTCACACATGATGGGAAACATGATGAACCCCTGAGCAGAAAGACTGTAAATAAACACTGCTCTGTAAAGAAACATCTTCAAATGATGGGAAACATGATGAACCCCTGAGCAGAAAGACTGTAAATAAACACTGCTCTGTAAAGAAAGAATCAACCCAAAAACAAGTTGTGTGTGGTAAGAGAATCTTTTCAATTTATTTTAATTTTAATTTATTTCACCAGGTAGGCTAGTTGAGAACAAGTTCTCATTTACAACTGCGACCTGGCCAAGATAAAGCGTAGCAATTCGACACATACAACAACACAGAGTTACACATAGAATAAACAAAACATAGTCAATAATACAGTAGAACAAAAGAAAACAAAAAGTCTAAATACAGTGAGTGCAAATGAGGTAAGTTAAGGAAATAAATAGGCCAGGGTGGCGAAGTAATTACAATATAGCAATTAAACACTGGAATGGTAGATCGGCAGAAGGTGAATGTGCAGGTAGAGATACTGGGGTGCAAAGGAGCAAAATAAATAAATACCAGTATGGGGATGAGGTAGGTAGATAGATGGGCTGTTTACAGATAGGCTAAGTACATGTGCAGTGATCTGTAAACTGCTCTTGTCATGTTTTGTCATATATTGTCATGTCTTGTCCCTGTGCTTTCTCTTCTATTCGTTTCCCCCTGCTGGTCTTATTAGGTTTCTTTCCCTCTCTCTCTATCCCTCTCTCTCTATCCCTCTCTCTCTATCCCTCTCTCTCTCTATCCCTCTCTCTCTCTATCCCTCTCTCTCTCTATCCCTCTCTCTCTCTATCCCTCTCTCTCTCTATCGTATAGTTCCTGCTCCCAGCTGTTCCTCATTCTCCTAACTACCTCGTTTACTCTTTCACACCTGTCCCCTATTTTGCCCTCTGATTAAGTCCCTATTTCTCTCTCTGTTTCTGCTTCTGTCCTTGTCGGATCCTTGTTTGATGTTTGCTGTTCGCTGTGTACTTGTTCCATTCTGTCGTGTTTTTGCCTTCATCAGATGCTGCGTGTGAGCAGGTGTCTCTGTCAGCTACGGCCTGCGCCTACCCGAAGCGACCTGCAGTCTGTGGCCGCTTCTCCTGTTATTCCCCTCTACAGACTAGAGGATTTCTGTTATTCCCCGTTTGGACATTTCCTGTTAAGGATTCAGGATTTGTCGTTTTCTGTTTGGACTTGAATAAACTCTGTTTCTGTTAAGTCGCTTTTGGGTCCTCACTCACCTGCATAACAGAAGGATCCGACCAAGAATGGACCCAGCGACTACGGATTCTCTCTACTCTGCTGTCGAGTTCCAGGGAGCGATGCTAGGCAGACACGAACAGGAATTGTCTGCTGCTCGACATGCCGTTGAGACCCTGGTCGCCCAAGTCTCCGGTCTCTCGGAGGAGATTCACAATCTCCGCCTCGATCCACCGGTTACCTCCTGGGCTTCCGGGTCTCCGGAGCCCAGAATTAATAACCCACCGTGCTACTCTGGGGAGCCCACTGAATGTCGCTCGTTCCTTACCCAGTGTGATATAGTGTTCTCTCTCCAGCCCCACACGTACTCCAGGGGTATTGCTCGTATCGCCTACGTCATATCTCTCCTTACTGGACGGGCTCGGGAGTGGGGCACAGCTATCTGGGAGGCAAGGGCTGAGTGTACGAACCAGTATCAGAACTTTAAGGAGGAGATGATACGGGTTTTTGATCGTTCTGTTTTTGGGAAAGAAGCTTCCTGGTCCCTGTCTTCCCTATGTCAAGGTAATCGATCCATAACGGATTACTCTATAGAGTTTCGCACTCTTGCAGCCTCCAGTAACTGGAACGAGCAGGCGTTGCTCGCTCGTTTTCTGGAGGGACTCCACGCTAAGGTTAAGGATGAGATTCTCTCCCGGGAGGTTCCATCCAGCGTGGATTCTTTGATTGAACTCGCTATTCGCATAGAACGACGGGTAGATCTTCGTCACCGAGCTCATGGAAGAGAGCTCGCGTTAACTGTGTCCCCCCCTCTCCCCGACACTACCATCTTCCCCAACTGGCTCAGGTGTTGAGCCCATGCAGCTGGGGGGGTATTCGCATCTCGACTAAGGAGAGGGAACGGAGAATCACCAACCGCCTCTGTCTCTATTGCGGTTCCGCTGGTCATTTTGTCATTTCATGTCCAGTTAAAGGCCAGAGCTCATCAGTAAGCGGAGGGCTACTGGTAAGCGCTACTACTCTGTCCTCTCCGTCAAGTTCCTGTACTACCTTGCCGGTCCATCTACGCTGGACTGGTTCGGCAGCTTCCTGCAGTGCATTAATAGACTCTGGGGCGGAGGGCTGTTTTATGGACGAAGCCTGGGCTCGGGAACATGACATTCCTCTCAGACAGTTAGGGGAGCCCACGGCCATGTTCGCCTTGGATGGTAGTCCTCTCCCCAGTATATTATGTGAAACACTACCTTTAACCCTCACAGTATCTGGTAACCATAGTGAGACCATTTCTTTTTTGATTTTTCGTTCACCTTTTACACCTGTTGTTTTGGGTCATCCCTGGCTAGTGTGTCATAATCCTTCTTTTGATTGGTCTAGTAATTCTATCCTTTCCTGGAACGTTTCTTGTCATGTGAAATGTTTAATGTCTGCTATTCCCCCCGTTTCTTCTGCCCCCTCTTTACAGGAGGAGCCTGGTGATTTGACAGGAGTGCCGGAGGAATATCATGATCTGCGCACGGTCTTCAGTCGGTCCAGAGCCACCTCCCTTCCTCCTCACCGGTCGTATGATTGTTGTACTGATCTCCTCAAGAAGCGTTTTGCATCCGCTCCTATCCTTGTTACACCTGACGTCACTAAACAGTTCATTGTCGAGGTAGACGCGTCAGAGGTGGGCGTGGGAGCCATTCTGTCCCAGCGCTCCCATACTGACGATAAGGTCCATCCTTGCGCGTATTTTTCTCATCGCCTGTCGCCGTCGGAACGTAACTATGATGTGGCTAACCGCGAACTGCTCGCCATCCGTTTAGCCCTAGGCGAATGGCGACAGTGGTTGGAGGGGGCGACCGTTCCTTTTGTCGTTTGGACTGACCATAAGAACCTTGAGTACATCCGCGTTGGGCGCTGTATTTCGCTCATTTCGAGTTCGTTATTTTTATCGTCCGGGCACTAAGAACACCAAGCCTGATGCTTTATCCCGGCTCTTCAGTTCTTTTGTAGCCTCTACCGACCCCGAGGGAATTCTCCCTGAGGGGCGTGTTGTCGGGTTGAATGTCTGGGGAATTGAGAGACAGGTAAAGCAAGCACTCACTCACACTCCGTCACCGCACGCTTGTCCTAGGAACCTTCTTTTCGTTCCCGTTTCTACTCGTCTGGCCGTTCTTCAGTGGGCTCACTCTGCCCAGTTAGCTGGCCACCCCGGCGTTCGGGGTACGCTTGCTTCTATTCGCCAGCGTTTTTGGTGGCCTACTCAGGAGCGTGACACGCGCCGTTTCGTGGCTGCTTGTTCGGACTGCGCGCAGACTAAGTCCGGTAACTTTCTTCCTGCTTCTGCTCCTGGCCTTGCTGGGTCTCAGTCTGTCCCCAGCCACCGCATCTCTCCTGCCCTTGCTGTGTCTCAGTCTGTCCCCTGCCACCGCATCTCTCCTGGTCCTGCTCCTGCACTTGCTGTGTCTCAGTCTGTCCACAGCCACCGCCTCTCTCCTGTTCCTGGTCTTAGCCTTGCTGTGTCTCAGTCTGTCCCTAGTTGTTACTCTCCTGGCCTGTTTGGTCCTGATTGCTCTAACGCTTACAGTTCTCTACCCGTGTCTCATTTTTATAAGAGTTATTGCACTAGATTCCCTCTTCATCGTTTCCCGTTACGGTCCTGAGGAGAGGAGTTGGGTTCTTTCTCGGGACGTGCTGGACCGTTCGTTGATCAATGATTTCCTCCGTTGCCGCCAGGGTTCCTCCTCGAGTGCGCCAGGAGGCGCTCGGTGAGTGGGGGGGGTACTGTCATGTTTTGTCATATATTGTCATGTCTTGTCCCTATGCTTTCTCTTCTATTCGTTTCCCCCTGCTGGTCTTATTAGGTTTCTTTCCCTCTCTCTCTATCCCTCTCTCTCTATCCCTCTCTCTCTATCGTATTGTTACTGCTCCCAGCTGTTCCTCATTCTCCTAACTACCTCGTTTACTCTTTCACACCTGTCCCCTATTTTACCCTCTGATTAAGTCCCTATTTCTCTCTCTGTTTCTGCTTCTGTCCTTGTCGGATCCTTGTTTGATGTTTGCTGTTCGCTGTGTACTTGTTCCGTTCTGTCGTGTTTTTGCCTTCATCAGATGCTGCGTGTGAGCAGGTGTCTCTGTCAGCTACAGCCTGCGCCTACCCGAAGCGACCTGCAGTCTATGGCCGCTTCTCCTGTTATTCCCCTTTACAGACTAGAGGATTTCTGTTATTCCCCGTTTGGACATTTCCTGTTAAGGATTCAGGATTTGTCGTTTTCTGTTTGGACTTGAATAAACTCTGTTTCTGTTAAGTCGCTTTTGGGTCCTCACTCACCTGCATAACAGCTCTGACAGCTGGTGCTTATTAAAGCTAGTGAGGGAGATGTGAGTCTCCAGCTTCAGAGAGGTTTGCAATTTGTTCCAGCCATTGGCAGCAGAGAACTGGAAGGAAAGACGACCAGAGGAGGAATAGGCTTTGGGGATGACCAGTGAGATATACCTGCTGGAGCGCGTGCTACGAGTGGGTGCTGCTATGGTGAGCTGAGATAAGGCGGGGCTTTACCTAGCAGAGACTATTAGATAACCTGTAGCCAGTGGGTTTGGCGATGAGTATGAAGAGAGGGCCAACCAACGAGAGCGTACAGGTCGCAATGGTGGGTAGTGTATGGGGTTTTGGTGACAAAACGGATGGCCTGGTCCCAGATCAGTTTGTGCTATTATTCCACTCCTTGCCACTCTTGTTTGGCATACGACAAGGGGTGGAATGATCCGCACAAACTGGTCTGGTACCTAGACTACTCAATTCCTTCAAGAAGCCAAAATCAAGTGCTTTTTTTCAATGGTCACGCAACTCTCAACTCCCAGCTCTCAACTCTCAACTCTCAACTCAACTCCCAGCTCTCCTCTCAACTCACAACTCCTAGCTCTCAACTCCCAGCTCTCCTCTCAACTCCCAGCTCTCCTCTCAACTCACAACTCCCAGCTCTCCTCTCAACTCACAACTCCCAGCTCTCAACTCCCAGCTCTCAACTCCCAGCTCTCAACTCCCAGCTCTCAACTCTCAACTCTCAACTCCGAGCTCTCAACTCTCAACTCCCAGCTTTCAACTCCCAGCTCTCCTCTCAACTCACAACTCCCAGCTCTCAACTCCCAGCTCTCAACTCCCAGCTCTCAACTCTCAGCTCTCAACTCTCAGCTCTCAACTCTCAACCTCTCAACTCTCAACTCCGAGCTCTCAACTCTCAACTCCCAGCTCTCAACTCCCAGCTCTCCTCTGAACTCACAACTCCCAGCTCTCAACTCACAACTCACAACTCCCAGCTCTCAACTCCCAGCTCTCAACTCTCAACTCCCAGCTCTCATCTCAACTCACAACTCCCAGCTCTCAACTCTCAACTCCCAGCTCTTAACTCTCAACTCTCAACTCTCAACTCTCAACTCTCAACTCTCAACTCTCAACTCTCAACTCTCAACTCTCAACTCTCAACTCTCAACTCTCAACTCTCAACTCTCAACTCTCAACTCTCAACTCCCAGCTCCCAGCTCCCAGCTCTCAACTCTCAACTCTCAACTCCCAGCTCTTAACTCTCAACTCTCAACTCTCAACTCTCAACTCTCAACTCTCAACTCTCAGCTCTCAACTCTCAACTCTCAACTCCCAGCTCTCAACTCACAACTCCCAGCTCAACTCAACTCCCAGCTCTCAACTCCCAGCTCTCAACTCCCAGCTCTCAACTCCCAGCTCTCAACTCTCAGCTCTCCTCTCAACTCTCAACTCCGAGCTCTCAACTCCCAGCTCTCCTCTCAACTCTCAACCTCTCAACTCTCAACCTCTCAACTCTCAACTCCGAGCTCTCAACTCTCAACTCCCAGCTTTCAACTCTCAACTCCCAGCTCTCCTCTCAACTCACAACTCCCAGCTCTCAACTCCCAGCTCTCAACTCCCAGCTCTCAACTCTCAGCTCTCAACTCCCAGCTCTCCTCTCAACTCACAACTCACAACTCACAACTCTCAACTCTCAACTCAACTCTCAACTCTCAACTCTCAACTCTCAACTCTCAACTCTCAACTCCCAGCTCTCAACTCTCAACTCCCAGCTCTCAACTCTCAACTCTCAACTCCCAGCTCTCAACTCACAACTCTCAACTCCCAGCTCTCAACTCCCAGCTCTCAACTCCCAGCTCTCAACTCCCAGCTCTCAACTCTCAGCTCTCCTCACAACTCCCAGCTCTCCTCTCAACTCCCAGCTCTCAACTCCCAGCTCTCAACTCCCAGCTCTCAACTCTCAGCTCTCAACTCTCAGCTCTCAACTCCAGCTCTCCTCACAACTCCCAGCTCTCCTCTCAACTTACAACTCCCAGCTCTCAACTCCCAGCTCTCAACTCCCAGCTCTCAACTCCCAGCTCTCAACTCCCAGCTCTCAACTCCCAGCTCTCAACTCCCAGCTCTCAACTCTCAACTCCCATCTCTTAACTCCCAGCTCTCAACTCTCAACTCCCAGCTCTCAGCTCTCAACTCACAACTCCCTGCTCTCAACTCCCAGCTCTCAACTCTCAACCTCTCAACTCTCAACTCCGAGCTCTCAACTCTCAACTCCCAGCTTTCAACTCTCAACTCCCAGCTCTCAACTCCCAGCTCTCCTCTCAACTCACAACTCCCAGCTCTCAACTCCCAGCTCTCAACTCTCAACTCTCAGCTCTCAACTCTCAGCTCTCAACTCCCAGCTCTCCTCTCAGCTCTCAACTCCCAGCTCTCAACTCACAACTCCCAGCTCTCAACTCACAACTCCCAGCTCTTAACTCTCAACTCTCAACTCTCAACTCTCAACTCTCAACTCTCAACTCTCAACTCTCAACTCCCAGCTCTCAACTCCCAGCTCTTAACTCCCAGCTCTCAACTCTCAGCTCTCAACTCCCAGCTCTCCTCTCAACTCACAACTCCCAGCTCTCAACTCCCAGCTCTCAACTCTCAACTCTCAACTCTCAACTCCCAGCTCTTAACTCCCAGCTCTTAACTCCCAGCTCTCAACTCACAACTCCCAGCTCTCAACTCTCAACTCTCAACTCCCAGCTCTCAACTCCCAGCTCTCAACTCCCAGCTCTTAACTCCCAGCTCTCAACTCCCAGCTCTCAACTCCCAGCTCTCAACTCCCAGCTCTCAACTCCCAGTTCTCAACTCTCAACTCTCAACTGCCAGCTCTCAACTCTCAGCGAACATTTTAGTCATCAGTAATACAGTAACAGGTATTAAATCAAATGATTATAACCACATTTGAACAGAATGGGAACATTTCTCCTTCTTTCCTCCAGGAATAATGATGTTATTTGGTAATAATAACACGTCAGTGATACTTAGGAGCCAACAGGTCTCCTCCAGGACCACCTAGTGGGGCCCTGACTGCCTGGGTGTGTGTGTGCATGTCTACCTTTCAAGCAAGGAAACACCACATTTCATTCCTTTAAAAGGAAATGTATAACGTTTCTGTTTTATTTTCCCCTTACTGAGGGTCGCTCTCTCAAATAAATGTGTCAAATAAGAACAGTAAGTGGTAAAAAAACAGAGTGTTATTGATATCTGACTTTGGGCATATTATGTTTGAAAATCCAGAACACAAACACCAGAATGTTGTAGTAACAGATGATAGAAGAACAGAATTCCATTAAAAACTATTGGCCCGAGTCCGACGTATCAAAAACGAGTAATAATTCAAATCGTACGGTCCTTGGCTGCATGAAAACAGATAGCTGGAGTCACTTTAGAACACCGCTTAACAGCAGTTTAATCAATTGCAGGTATGCGCTCGAGGTGATGTCATTCATCTGTGGTTTGGGGAGGGAAACACTACGCCTGTTTTCTCTTGCTAATGCGTCAGGTTGAGTCTTAAGCCGTGTCCTTATGGTGGGGCTGCGCACACGAGCACGCACGCACACACGCACACACACACACACACACACACACACACACACACACACACACACACACACACACACACACACACACACACACACACACACACACACACACACACACACACACACACACACACACACACACACACACACACACACACAGTGCTTATAGTGAGGCTAAACACACATAACCATACACAGATCAGATCCACATTTACTGACTAAAAGCCCTGACTGTGTTTAGTGGCTGGTGAATATGGCTGGCTAGCCAGAGGGTTTTTACCTGTTATTTTCATCGACTCTAGACTCTGTAAAGCATACAGCTCTGCTCCCACAGACCTTTGACCCCTCTAGCTCAGTCCAGGTCATGTCAGTGAGACCAACAGAGGGCGTCTTTCAATATCAGCTTTTATTTATTTCTGGCCGATCTCCCAATTACATGACATTCCTGATTCACATGTGCTGTCACAGGCCAGCTATTTCACAGAGTCACACAAGTTAACTGGCCTTGCTTGTCCATTACTGTGAGAAGTCCTGCTCCGGGTAAGCAAAGTGTTCCCATGAGACAAACTCCGCCTACCCGGCTGACTGGCAAATCTGTGTCTATATCCAGTGCACCTACTGCACTGGCCAATCGGATAGCTCAAATCACCGTGGCTACAGAGCTTCCATGACCCTGGCCACAGCCAAGTGTAATAAGCTCCTAACCTACGTAAGATTGAATAACTTTTAAAACCCTGACCACAGAGAGACTGTCACCGAATACAGCAAAGAGCTTCTGTTTTTATGAGTGAGTTTTAAGTTTATATTCAGCACTGGCACTGTTTTTATTCAACACTATTACAAAACATGCTTCTCCGTACTTCAGCTCGGGCTGCAGCTGCAATGAATGAGTAGCCAAGTATCGATAGCCCTGCATTTGATTATATTTATTAGCAGCTCGTCGTGTTGATTTTAGAATTAAGGAATATTTAACTTTCTCTGGTCATAGGAACAACATGAATCTGTGCATGAGGCAGATGCGGTGCAACTCGAGTTTCACCATCAGGTGGAAGACGGTGTCCCCTCTCTCTGGTCATCAGTCTCACCGGAGGAAAGGAAGGAGAGAGCAGGGACCGTGAGAGGTGGTTGGGAAAAATCGTTTTGAACGGATCCAACTCGCAATTCCAAGTCGGAAACTCGGGCATCTTTCTAGAGCTCCCGACTTTTCGACCTGAAGATCCCTGGTGTCGTGATTTGATCTCAGTCCAGTAAAATAAAAAAGCAAATTATTTCAATTCATGCTCAGTGCCTCACAAGTGTTAAACCAACTGATCTATTTTGTTATCAAAGCTCAAGTTTTGAAATATAATGTGGTCTGATGAACAACATTGGCAGGCCAATTATATAGCCAATATGCTGTGATAATGTATTAGACCTACTGCCCAAACCTCATTCCTACAAAACTGTTTGTGTGAGGTTAATGTAAAACAAAATCTGAGCAGTAGATCTCAGCTTGCTTTTTGACTGCGAAAGTGATCTTGACTCAGGAAAGGTTGGTGACCACACAGCTTCAGAAGAAGCCAAGACACAATTGTATTACCCCTTTAAAAGGTTTTCATCATTTCATTTTGATGAGACTGAAGTAAACACACATGGAACCCTATTCCCTATATATGAAATGTATATCAAACCATTTTGAAATGTTGACCCTGATGTCAGACATTGGCTCCTTTATTTATAGAAAGACCAATGCAGTGCACTACTTTTCACCAGGGTTCATAGGGCTCTAGTCAAAGGTAGGGCACAATATAGGGAATAGGGTGCTATATAAGCACCCAATTGACTGCAGTACATCTACAGTATTTAGTGGTGTCCATTGGGACCTGACTAGTTCATGGCCAGAGCTTGATATGGGTAAATCTATCCTGGCCTATACAATGGTTTCTGAAAGTTGACACGCTTGTTGCGGTCACTGCTGGCTCTGTTTATTTGATTCGTGACAAATACATTTCAGAAAATGCTTTGGAAAGAGGAGCGAGTGAAAGTGCAAGTGCAGTGCTTTTCCTGTTTTAAAATCACACGCCTCTTCGTGAAACGCTGCAAGTTCACCACACCTTCCTCTCCCTGACATCATCGAACTCGGAGTACTAAATGCATATTTCATGAGATATTTAAAAAATACCAGACAGTTTGGTACAGGGGCGACGGCACTGTTTTGTTTTTCCACAACGTATCAAATGTATGGATGGAGGGACTCTGAAACTAAGCCTGCTTACAAAGCGTTTTTACAGAACGGAACAAGCGATGAGAAACTCTGAAAGGGACCATTTGCAGTTCCCTGCGATATGTCTCGGCTGGATCTGGGGTTTATAGCATGAGTTCGCCTGCTTTCTCCCATAGTAATGTCCACATTAAAACAACACTGGCAGCATAACTGTATTACTCTACCACGGCTCCCTCGCTCGCTCCCTCGCTCACACACACACACACACACACACACACACACACACACACACACACACACACACACACACACACACACACACACACACACACACACACACACACACACACACACACACACACACACACACACACACACACACACACACACACACACACACACACACCTCTGAGTGTCTCAATAACATCACTGAGACTTGCTAGTCACGGCCAGCCTAGTATTACATTCCATATAGAGTTCATATATTTCAACACCTTGAGGAAATAAACGACTTTAGCATGTATAATGTGTATGTAACATTAGCATCCATAGGGTAATCGTCCGAGGCACCTTGAGTAATGAAGTCATCTCTTGGTCTGATTGGCCTTAACATGTGGAACCAATACACACTGTAAGCCTTCTGGGTCTTAGTTAGCATTAGCATCACCTATTAGAAAGGGAGGGTGTGATTAGCATGTAGCACTAGATGTTATCAGAATAGAAGGGCCTCAGGTGTGATAATGGTTGATATTTCCCTCAGACTGCTTTGGGGAACGGGGGGCCCTAGTTTTTCTGTTTTCTCGATGAGGGGGAGATATTTTGACGTGACACACGGAGAAGGGAACTAAAGAGCTGAGGCAGCTGTATTGTGACCGCGGGTCCTGAGAGTCCCGCTCTAAAAGGTCACCTTTCAAACAGATCTCATCCATTTCCATAACCCTGTCAGTCCCAATCACAATATTAGGCCGCTTTTGGGACCACTAACTGGGATTAAAAGAATCATAAAGGAAATCAAGAAAGATAATTAAATTATGCAGTTTTCATTCAGCGAAGCCTATGAATGGTCCTGTGTGGTTCAGTTGGTAAGAGCCTGGTGCGCTAGCAACACCAGGACCGTGGGTTTGATTCCCGCTGGGGTCACCAGCACAAAATGGTACGCACTCACTGTTGTAGGTCGCTTTGAATGAAATCATACGCTAAATGGCATATATTATTATGAATCGTGACCTTTCGGCTGTCAATCTGAAGTTGATAAGCCTGAAAATGATTCAAAAACATAGATACATATTCATGAGTATGTATCTCTATTCATACTGTTCAGATGGATTCAGACTAAATATTAAGCTGGTCACTGGCGGGCTTGGGGAAATGAGTCTACGATGATGAAATGACCCAGTCATGATATGTCTGTGGATTTTATAAAGAATGGACATTGAAATTGCTCATCTTTCAAATTCATGGTTATCAACAGAAAATATATACTACTGTAATATTTGTTTTGGCTTGAGGCGATACGTGCGATCATCCGTGTTGGACTTTCAAACAGCTGAATTATAATGACCAAATATTATACTTGAGTAACTTCAAAGAAAGCATAGAAAGCCTATATGCTAGGAAGACATAATTATCATTATTAAAACCATCATACAGTTGTATCACATTACCTGTCACAATAATAGAGAATAGTCTACAGTGTGGCTGCCCACTGCCCCCCCCCCCATAACAATGGTGTCTCAAGGGGGTGTTTGTGTGGCCAGGCGGCCCGGGTCTAAGTCGATGACAATGTCAACGGGCTTTACCACTGGCGCCAGGGAACAGCCCCAACCCTCTCCTCTATCCTCCCAGCTTTACTATAATAGTTTGGCCTTAGCATCCAACAACGCATTTAAAGAGGTAAATAATCAATCATGACCAAAATCCTCCTTCTGGGAGGCTGGGAGCCCAGAGCAGCGGGGGGATTTTCTGTGTTTTATGTTCGAAGCAATTAAAGGGAAAGATGTTTTTTTTTTTAAAAACAGTCAGCCATCTTAGAACAATAGAGTGTGGATCCCTTCCTAGTCTCCGTCTCCGTTCTGAGCCTGGTATTTTCAGGAAAGGGGTGGCACTGCAGAGGACACAGTTCACTTTAGTTTAACTCCGGGTTAAATGGTCAGGTATGTTCTCTGAAGGCATCTCTCTGCAGTAATGCTCCCAGTTATTGGACAAGACATTGTCGCGTGAGGACGGATTAACAAAGAGTTCATGGGTGACGAATAGTCTACGCTAAGAGCAGTGAAAAATATGTCTTAGCGTTTTTATTTTACAACTAATCCTGTCTGCAGTCAGCCAGGCAAGGGGCAGAAAGAAAAAGGGAAAGACTGTTGTAATCCCTTCAAGTACATGCATTTATCTGAGAAGACAGACAGGGATATACTGTAGCAAACCACAGAATTGTACAAATGCGTACAAGTATTATTGTTTAATTCTTACTATGAGTGTATTAATAATATTAGTGGTTGTAACCGTTGTGCGCTTGAGAGTCATACCACATTACCACAAAGACATCTACATTGTGTGCATTTGAGATCATTTTTCTTCTCTAAACACATTAGGTGAAGAATGATTACATCTCAGACATATTATGAGACATCTGTCTGAATCTGCAGTGATGTAATTGTATAATTGCCCATGTGGAGCTCTTTCCAGGAACACGCTATTTAGAGTTGGCAGGAGGGATCAGCCTAGCCTCTCTGACCAGTCTCTAGCGGAGGGGAGAGGGACACATTAATATGAGGAGGTTTGAAAAACATTGTCCGCGCTAATCAAAAGACTGACAGGCCAATTAAGTCCTTCTCGTCGTTGGAGGATGTCCTGACTGCATACAAGGCTCTGGGAAACTCAGAGAATCACAAAAAGGCCTCAAATAAAAGCAAACCAAACTGACATGTTAATGTGTTTGGAGGGTTTCGTTGAATCAGTCGAGGAGCCACATTTTTCCTACATTCTACGGTAAAAAGGCAAGACAAAGAGTTTAATGCATGAAGAGACACAACAATAAATACACAACAGGATATTGAACCACGACTTAGCGCACTAAACATCTTAGCGATATCGTACTTGACCTGCTGAACCCTCCCAAAATCTCCCCAGATCTCCTTCTCTCCAGGGATAGGGAGGCTCCTACGCTGCACATTACCGATGTCGTGCGAGCGCATAGCCTAAAAGGTATTGGTGTCTCCTCCTGCATGCTGGGTAAAGTGGAACCAGACCTGGTTGGACACCTGCGTGGTGTACGGTGGCGGGTGTCCTTCTACGGTCTCCTCTAGCTCGCAGTCCTGTAGTCATTTATCACCACTGTTATGTATGGAGCAGGACATGCTAGAGGAAATGACTGACCCTGACTTCCTTCCATCAAAGGACCTGACCTCCTGGCTCCCATGAAACATGCAATACCGATGCATCTACAGTGGTGTATATCAGAAGTCCTATAGGCTACACAAGGGAGTGTCTGCTCACTGTTTGACTGCCTCCCCAATGTGATCTTCTAATAAAGCTTCGGTGATACAATAACATTTGGACAGGTCACGAGACCCAACCTCCAGCTGTTTAACATGCCCAATATCCATAGCCTCGTTTAAGGAGTATGAACCTCCCATTTAGGTCAATAATAGCCTTGTATGGTATGACATAATAGTATGTACATACTGTATGTTATGTTAATATTATGAGCGACTAACTCAAACTGAGGTAAGGAAATATTTGAATAGCGTTTTTTTATTATTATCTGTTAGCTGACTTTCATGCTTTCTTGTGCCGAGCCAAATATTGTAACGTGACGACATTGTAAATGTAAACGACTCCGCCATTTGATAGTCATCTTCAGCTCCCAAAGCTCCCACCTACGGTGACAGTAAAAAAAGAGGTGCTTTCCAGATCCCCTCTGTCCCCCAGATGGAGAAAAGGCCTTAGTCAGATAGACTCACAGAGGGCGGTTAACCCTATGCCTCCCCATACAAACCATTAGTTCCAATTCACAAGAGAAAGAAATGTGGCTTTTTCAAGAGTTGACCCCTCCTGTAGATAATTATCTTTGAATAGCTTTTTTTCTTCTCTTTTTAAAAGTTGTATTTTCGCTGAAAGTTCCTCTCTCGTGACGAAAGGGAGGAAGAACTGGACACCGGACACATCTACAATCGTATAGTTCACGCTCTTTGTACATGTCACTCTCTATGGCAACCAATAGGAAAATGGATTCTTCTTTGGCATTGCTGAAAAGGGGTAGAAGAAGAAAAATGTCCACCGGCTAATCCTTCCTCATGAAAGGGGAAGAAACTCTCTCTTCTCTTACAGAGGGGTGAGAAGGGGGAGAGAGAAATGGAGAGAGAGACAGAGAGAGACAGAAAATAGAGAGAGAGCTGGGGAGATTGAGAGAGATGAGAGAGACAGAGAGAGGGAAGAGAGCGAGAAAGGAGATAAATGGAGAGAGAGAGAGAGACAGGGAGAGAGAGGGGCAGAGAGAGGATAGAGAGAGGATAGAGAGAGGCAGGCAGACAGACAATGGCATTAGCATCAGAAACAGTAGCTATAGTCCAGGGCCCTGTGACTCAGCAGGTGGTCTCCGGCTGAGGTTCCAAAATGCAGCACTTGCCTTAATCCCCTTTTCTCCGTGTTCTCTCTCTCTCTCTACTAGCGTTCTGACCCCACGCTGTGATGAAGTTATCAGAGAATACAGCCTTCCTATCGCCCTGGCTGTGGCACATCAAAACAACGCTTTCATCAACCGGTATTATCTGCGTGAAAGCCCAATAATATATACTCCAACTCTTGCCATTCAATCGGGTGAAAACATCATTTGAACCATGCCCCCTCAACTGCCACCACCTGACCCAGGCTCCCTTCTCTCTTTCTTTGCAGAGAAAGAAACTCTTAACCCAACAATATGTGTCGTTTCCAGAAGAGCCCTGTGAAGTGAAGACTGTTCAAAAAAACGTCAGTTCATGTCACAAATTGAGGAAGACGCGCTTCTGTGGCCAGTCAGAACAAATGACAGTAAATAAATACAGTATATAATTACAGTACATACATAGTGATGAACTTAGACGCACTACTGGTGACTTTTAATGAATAGCCTATTCAAATCACTTCAGCCCAAAATATCTTGCATTCTAAAATGCATATCTTGTGAATGCAGACCCCACCATCGTTGCCCTACTTCGCTGAGATGCTGCTCTATTCATTGTCAAAACATTTCTGAAAGATAGAATGGAGGGGGTATAATTCCAAAGTGATATGTGGGACAATGTCATTTCAAACACTTCTAGTACTCCGAAAAACTCTGCCCCCCCCCGAATGGCGTGATGTGCACTACGCATCCACACCAAAGCGTCGGTGTGCATAATAATATCGCAAGAAGGCACTGGCTTTGATTCGCCTGCTGTACACACGCTGATTGGCTAGCTGAGTTTGTCATAAGCATTTCATTAGGTCTCGAAATGCTGGGGCTTTCTCAACAGGAAGTGACGTAAGCAGAGGGTGTCTCAGGGAATACGAGCTGCCATGTGAGTGCAGGCAGAAATATGGATTCTACAACGACACTGGATTCTACCAGGGTTTTGAAATGCATGCATACATTCCTTCTCATTTATATTTCTTTACAGCATGAATTAGAACAATCTACTTATTCATTATTCAAACATTGTATTGCATTTGATGTAAAGTGTCAAGGAATGACTTTAACAGGGTTCAGTGAATAGAATCAAATCAAATAGAAACGTTCTTACCAGGGAGTCGGTATGCCGCGTAAATGGAAGTCATCTGACCAATCCGGTCCTCTTCAAAATCAAATGAACCAATGGGAGTTATATATATTTTGAAAGAGAAAAATCCATTGGTCTCTCAGGAAAGCCCAGTATGGCTGCTTCACTGTGCGTCTGGCGATCAGCTCTTCGTCCTACATTAAAAAAGAAGAGAACAAACACTAGTTGGTTTCTTTTTCAACAAATCACCAGGCCAAAGTAGTAGGAGAAATGTTTGTCTACATGTTTTGTCTAAATGTTTGTCTACACCCCAATTACTTACTATCGTATGGATGTAGGTTATTAAGTACACATTCCCCTTTACCATAATAACCCGGAATAATGGGCGCAGTACAGTATTTAGTGTCAATAATGTGGGAAACAGGTACTTTGTGTTCAGAAAAACGAATGTGCAGACAGAACTGTGCTCCTTCACAGACACCGTTAGTGTGCATAGTGGTCATGTGAGAGTTACTGGACAGGACAAAACCTCCCTCCCCCTGATGAGGACACACTAGAGGGAACAGATACAGCCACCCACACAATTGTTTTTGATTAAGGATCAGATTTATGGTAGTATGTTGAAATAGTAAGTTACTTTTGGCCCAGACGAGGCCCTGGAATGCTACTTAGGAAGGAGGACACTGGGGAGCCATCCGGAGGGGGGGGTCCAGTATGAAAATGTTCCCTATAGTGTCCTCATTGGAGGGAAGTCTATCCTCCCCAGTCTCCTCCTCACTAACTCCATTCCAGGGCCTCGGCCCTCCTCATAGAATGGCCATTCTGGGCCAGTAGGACAAGCTTTGAAAACCCCTTAATATTTCAACATACTGTGCAACATACTGTACATCTGATCATTCATCAGCAAAACATCCCAGACAATTTCAGCAGCCGCGTTCTATCCGTGATGATTGCGCCATCACGGCAGCATTTCCGAGTCCATTGATTATGATTTGTGAGGATATCCCGATGGTGTCTAATGTGATGGTTATCTTGCTGACGGTAGTTTCTTCGGTGGTAAGCAAGAAAGGCAATGGATTTGGGCAACATTTACCATCCATTATATCTAAAAGGATAAAGAGAGACGGGGAAGAGAGATGAGACAGGGATTTATTTACATTAGTGTGCTTTTTTGGGCTCTTTTCAAGGAAGGCGAATATGAGGACAGTGGGGAAGGGGGAAGGGGGTTGAAGAGTGGTGAAGGGGGGTGAGGGGAGGTGATGTAGGCAGGGTAGGCTCAGAGGAACCGTTGGCACCCCATGGGGATGGGATTTGAGGTTCCATGGAGGTGGCAGGGGCGAAGGGGGCAGGAAGGGGATTTGGGGGCGTTAGGAGAGAGACCCCTGCTAGACTGAGGAGAACAGGAGAGGCACTGCTCTCTGCCTGATAAGGGAGAAGCGAGAACGACGCCTCTATTTGCAATAATCCACTACACCTACAAGGCGAATAGCCAGAAAAAAACAAAATGGCCGCTAAGAGCATGCACTCCGGGGTTTTGCAGTGTGGGTGTTGATGTTTTATCGTTCAGAGTCATAAAGCGAAAACATCCCCTCTATATACACTGGTTTTGAGCCGCTGAACCACAGAAGAAAGGAAATGACCTCAGGGACCAATATACACTACGATAATAGATTATTTGATGTAGAAACACATACAGTACTGACTTCAAAATTACTGAAAAGAATACAACTTTTTAAAGTCTTATAAATCCTACTTAAATTAACTGCAAATCAGCCATGTCAACAAATTGTCTAAAACGGTTTGTTTGATAACGAACCCCTAGGGTGTATATGTGGCGATTATTCCTGGGTTTTCTGGAAATAGCCCTCTCTCTTTACACTCAGCGTTTCTCATTTGGGAAATACAACAAATTCTGACACACGGGGCGACCGGAGCGCTGGGAACGCAGCTTCTTGATTTTCTGCCTGGAAGAGGTAATGCTGCCGTGAATCCTGCCATAAAAATGTGGATCACTTCATAAAACGGATGGGATTTGCGGCCGGCCCGAGGTGTCGACATGGGAGGCACTGAGGAGGCCGTTTATGGAGAAGTACTAAAATAATGCACAGGGACGGGGATACACGGAGTCTGGGAGATAACAGTGGATACACACACACACACACACACACACACACACACACACACACACACACACACACACACACACACACACACACACACACACACACACACACACACACACACACACACACACACACACACACACACACACACACACACACAGGGGAGTGTTTTAACAGAAAACAATAAACAGCTCAGGTACTTTCTAGACTAGCCTACTAATAATAGATGACTATTATGAAACCACTCAAAGTGGTAACAACAGTACCGATCAGTTATAGAGCATGGATACAACTTCAGATGGACCGTTGTGAGTAGTGGTGTCGGTGACAGGAGATGAGATATTGTTTGCGTTCTCTGGGTAAATATTACATGTTCCTTGTGGTATTTTGTTTGCTTCAAAATATCACAACTACAGTCATAAGTGGTTTGCTGATTGTTGCCAAACGGGATCGAGAAAGCCAAGCCCAAAACAAATATTTCCCTCCCGCAGAAAATGAAACCACAACCCCGTTAATTATCAGAGTAACGTTACAGCAAGCATAAGTCACTTTCACAAAACGATGATCATTGTTTGTGAGCTGTGTAACATATTTCCTACAGTACAGTCTTAAAGGGATGCCTTCTCTCCTCCCCTGGCTGTGTGTCACCGTGGTGATAGTATCCTGCCCCTTGTTATGTCCTGCTCAGCAATTCTCATTCCAGAGATAGTTGAGAGATTGGGTGTGGAGGCGACAAACGCACGCACGCACGCACGCACGCACGCACGCACGCACGCACGCACGCACGCACGCACGCACGCACGCACGCACGCACGCACGCACGCACGCACGCACGCACGCGCGCACGCACGCACGCGCACGCACGCACGCACGCACGCACGCACGCACGCACACGCACGCACGCACGCACGCACGCACGCACGCACGCACGCACGCACGCACGCACGCACGCACGCACGCACGCACGCACGCACGCACGCACGCACGCACGCACGCACGCACGCACGCACGCACGCACGCACGCACACACACACACACACACACACACACACACACACACACACACACACACACACACACACACACACACACACACACACACACACACACACACACACACACACACACACACACACACACACACACACACACACACACAGAATAATAATCTCATTCACTGCTTTTATTCTGATCTGCTGTTCTCATCTGGAAGAAAAAGGGGGTGAAGGGACAGAGGGGTGGAGGGACATAAGGAGTGTGTGTGTGTGTTGAGTCATCGAATCAGCAGGTTTGCACTGGACTGTGTAGGGGTCTGGTCAGTTTCCATTCAAACTCCTCAACGATGTCAGACTCCCATTTCATACCCCCTACCCTAACCAAGCTGTGGCCCATTCTAAGTAGCCAGCTCATAGTTCAGCCTGTACACTAGAAATAGACTTTGATTTCAGACATTTTTTTTTCTTTCAATTTAAAGTTTCATTAAGTTTTCTTGTTTTTCAATCAACCAACAAAACACATTCCACATTCACTGTGACTGGCTTAAAAAATAATAATTATATATATATATATATATATATATATATATATATATATATATATAATAAAATAAATACAATTAAAATAAAATATTTAAAAAATAATAATAATAATAACTTTTTGTTTTGGTGTATATCTATATATACACACACATACACATATACATACATACATTCACACCCCTACACACACACACATATCCTACATACCTACACGTACTCACAAAGAACAATTATATAAAACATATTTAAAAAAATAAAAACATATATAACACTTGCAGCAGCACTATCAAGGTTCTTACTAGCCTTCGCTGAGACGACAAGCCAATAATTAGTTTTTAGATTTTACACAACATGTATCTGCTCATTTCCCTAATCACCCCATTCACTCTGTCCAGTTTGAAATATAGTTGAGTAGTGGAGACCAGAGTCTATCAAACTTGGGCTGTCTCTTGTGGAGGTCAGAAGTGAGCTTTTCAAGGCCCACAATAGAAGAATACATTTCTTAGCAAAGTATGTAATAGTCATAAGCAAATTTTCTTTGTCAGGATCAAGGACAAAGTCCTGCTGTGCATTAAGAAGATAGATACACGGGGTCATATCAAACTGTACATCTAGTATTTTCTGTGCATCTCTCTACAGCTCCAAAATACATGCATATAGGTTCCACTTTCAGAGGTACATCTTTTACAGTTAGGAGACATAACTGTTTTCATTCTATGGAGTCTCAAAGGAGTGTAATAGAATTTGTACAAAAATGTGTAATTAGATTCTTTCATTTTGACATTAGTAGAGGTGCAGTATACCCTGTTACAAACCTCCGCCCATAACTCATCACTGATAGTCAGACCAAGGTCCTTTTCCCAGATTATTTTCAAAGGAGTAAAGGAGGAGCCTCCTTTCTCAGAAAGGAGTCTATAGATGTAAGATATTTTGCCTTTAATAGATTGTGCTGTGACAAGAAGGGTTTCAACTTCATTCAACTGAGTTCTGAACCTCCTCTTGGAAATAAATGAGGAAATTACATGTCTAATTTGAAGATATAAAAAAAAATGGGATCTTGGCACAGTGAATTCACTGCAGAGCTCTTGAAAGGATTTCAGTGTAGTGGTTTTCTGATTAAATAGGTCTGAAAAGGTCCTGATTTCTAGAGTATGCCAAAGATTAAAGTTGGCATCCCTCAGGGCTTTTGGCAAGTCTGGGTTGCCTACTATAGGCGAGTGAGAACATATTTGGGAGGAAATGCCCAGGTATTTCTTACAGTCCCTCCATGCTAGTAGGGTGCTGTAAATCACAAAGGTTTTGGCTATGTTGCCCACTTCACTAAAGTTATTAATGAATATAATTGAGCTTAAGGGCAATGAACCACAGGATTGTGCTTCTATCTGAATCCACGTTGACTCTTGTCTGTTTGTGATCCATGTTAGCATGTTGCAGATTTGGGCAGACCAATAGTACAATTGAAGGGAGGGAAGGGCTAGACCACCCTTAGATTCAGGTTTCGATAGAGTGGAGAACTTAATCCTAGGTTTTTTATTGCCCCATATAAATTTGGTGATGCTTTGGTTAGTTGTTTTGAAGAAGGAAACTGGGAGATAGCATGGGAGCATCTGAAATTAGTAGTTCAGTCTAGGGAGGATGTTCATACGGATGACATTAATTCTTCCTACTAAGCTAATTGGAAGGGAGATCCAGGTTTGGAGATCGTTCTTGATTCGATCCAGGAGTGGAAGATAATTTTCCTTAAAGGCTATTCAGATCTGGTGTTATGAAGATCCCGAGGTATTGAAACCCCTGTGTTCTCCATTGGAAAGGACATAGTGTCTTCATAGAGCTGGTGAGTGTAATATTGAGAGGGCAGACAGTGGGATTTCAGACATTTGAAAGGTTCCTGAAAACATCTAATTAAAAACGATTGACCAGCATTAGGCACAAACTGGTGACGCTCGGAGCCGAGGTGTGCTGCTCAGACCATTGAGCTGCGGCAGTTCACAACGCTCAGAGCAAGCCGCGAGAATACTAAGAATACTGATGAAACCTGATAGCGCATTGTTGTTCATTATTTCCTTTTAGCGCTCCTCAAACCATAACTGTAACCGTAACCACTCGGAATGAATGCCCAAACTGTTAAGCTTTGAGTTGTTTCTGGTTTAACCCTTTAACCACGGAGAATGAATGCCTAAACTGTTAAGCTTTGAGTTGTTTCTGGTTTAACCCTTTAACCACGGAGAATGAATGCCTAAACTGTTAAGCTTTGAGTTGTTTCTGGTTTAACCCTTTAACCACGGAGAATGAATGCCTAAACTGTTAAGCTTTGAGTTGTTTCTGGTTTAACCCTTTAACCACGGAGAATGAATGCCTAAACTGTTAAGCTTGGAGTTGTTTCTGGTTTAACCCTTTAACCACAGAGAATGAATGCCTAAACTGTTAAGCTTTGAGTTGTTTCTGGTTTAACCCTTTAACCACGGAGAATGAATGTCTAAACTGTTAAGCTTTGAGTTGTTTCTGGTTTAACCCTTTAACCACGGAGAATGAATGCCTAAACTGTTAAGCTTTGAGTTGTTTCTGGTTTAACCCTTTAACCACGGAGAATGAATGCCTAAACTGTTAAGCTTTGAGTTGTTTCTGGTTTAACCCTTTAACCACGGAGAATGAATGCCTAAACTGTTAAGCTTTGAGTTGTTTCTGGTTTAACCCTTTAACCACGGAGAATGAATGCATAAACTGTTAAGCTTTGAGTTGTTTCTGGTTTAACCCTTTAACCACGGAGAATGAATGCCTAAACTGTTAAGCTTTGAGTTGTTTCTGGTTTAACCCTTTAACCACGGAGAATGAATGCCATTAGAGCTTCAGATACCCACTGATTAGCAATCCGTGCTAATGAATTCAATAGAGTGTTTAAAACCCATCACCGGCGTCTTTGTTTGCACTGGCCGGCAAGCATATACACTTCAACACTCTACGTGGAAACGCAGTCTCTTTCTCTCACACGCACGCACACATGCGCACACACACACACAAAAACAGTCTGGGCCTGATCAATGTAAAAACATCACGCCTGTGTTAGAATGTCAGAATCATTATACCCCCTCCACCCCTCCTTCCCTCCCTCCTTCCCTCCTTCCATCTCTCCTTCCTTCTTTCCCTCCTTTCCGGAAGCTGTAACTTCTCAGTTCATTACGGGTTCATAACAACCTTTTCCATTACTGTCACAGCCGTTTCTACATGTTAACAAATCAGACCCCTGTGTTCCTGCCGTGTGGTGTGTGTGTCAAAGGGGATGTTTTATGCATCTGGTTAATGTATACAAACACTATCCCCATGAACATGATACTGCAATGCTGTGCTGAGGTGGGACTCACAAGGTTAATCACATGAATTACAATGGGAAAGAGACTGCAGTTGGATGTGTGTGTGTGTGTGTGAGAGAGAGAGAGAGAGATAGAGGGTGTAAGTGTGTGTGTGTGTGTGTGTGTGTGTGTGTGTGTGTGTGTGTGTGTGTGTGTGTGTGTGTGTGTGTGTGTGTGTGTGTGTGTGTGTGTGTGTGTGTGTGTGTGTGTGTGTGTGTGTGTGTGTGTGTGTGTGTGTGAGAGAGAGAGAGAGAGAGAGAGAGTGTGTAAGTGTGTGTCAGAGAGAGAGAGTGTGTAGGTGTGTGTGTGTAAGAGAGAGTGTACGAGTGTGTTTGTGCATGCGCGTGTGTGTGTGTGTGTGTGTGTGTGTGTGTGTGTGTGTGTGTGTGTGTGTGTGTGTGTGTGTGTGTGTGTGTGTGTGTGTGTGTGTGTGTGTGTGTGTGTGTGTGTGTGTGTGTGTGTGTGTGTGTGTGTGTGTGTTAAAATCAGCTAAAAATGAAATGACAATCTCCTCCTTAGATTCTCCACAAAAACAGTTGGTGGGAAGAACGCGAGCAGGGAAGCATAGGGTTTCAGAGCCGTGTCTGGCCTTGGCTGTCTGTTCTTCAACTCGCCCAGTCACCACACCTGGAAGCAATACTGAGTAACCCTATTACATAGAATAACAACAGGCTATTTATACCCGTATATCACACGTACTTTATTTTTGTAATGGCGCTGGGTGTTCAGTTGCAAATTGCTTGTGTCACTTTCCCCTGCAACTCATAAGAAGGTGTTTCTGACTTGCCCAAGAAAATAAGAGAATATCAGCGAGTGCATGTGCTTGCGTGTGTGTGTAGGGACAGGATGAAAATGTTATAAATGACATCTCCTCCTAAGCACACACACAAGGGGCCCAGGTAGGTAGGGAGAAATAGGCCAGAGGAACGAGAGAGAGAGAACGCCGAAAACTCAGACTTCATCAATCTGTTTCTCCAGTTTAGGGCCAGCTGAAGCACTCTGTTGACCCCGATCCCACCCCGTCACAAATGCCCGTTACTTCCTGTGTGGCTTATTGCAGTGTTGTAATGTTCACACATCTGTCTAGTTATTCAGTGTCAATAAGTCTCTAACCCTTTATTGTGCCAAGTACACTCTGTATGAAAAAGCATTGGCAAGAATAATGTACTAATAAGTTATGTCTATTGTAATGAACATCAACATCAACCATTAACAAATGAACCAGCCTGCTGTACACAGCTCAAGTCCATTTCCCTACGGGTCTGTTTCGGATTTGTTCCTCTGAGGCTGAATTCTCTGTCCCCAAGGAGCCGGCGGCTTGTTCTATTTCTGAGTCGAAGCATGGGGTTCTGCATTTGCTTTCATTTTTCACAGTCTTTAAGGTTTTTAGTCTGTAAACATGATAGTTAGTTTTTAAGACTCTTGTCACAAACAATGCACCCTAGAGACAGCAGGCAAACAGGATTTGGGTCCTCTCGAATATAAATACACCACGTTTTTTATTAAAAAAGACTAAATAAAAACCCAAGTAATCCCCTATGCAGCTGCTGGAACGAATGTGAGGAACGCAACAAGATGCAATCAAGGTACAACATGGGTTGGTTTGCCACAGAAGTGCACAGCATGCAAAGCTCTCCAGAATGAATCTCTGTATAGTTGTATTCAGTCCTGTTATTTCAAGAATTCTAACTCTTGACTTGTGTGTGCAAATGTGTTATGAGCTGGGTCCGAATATCCATACTAGCTAACTAAATAGTATGAAAAAAAAATAGATATAGCTTGATTGTCATGCCTTGGTCATTGTATTTTGTGTTTTTGTTATATGTTTGGGTAGGCCAGGGTATGACATGGGTTTATATGTTGTTTTCGTGTTGGGGTTTGTAATATTTTGGGCTGATTAGGGGTGTTGTATAGGCTTGGCTGCCTGAGGCGATTCTCAATCAGAGTCAGGTGATTCTCGTTGTCTCTGATTGGGAACCGTATTTAGGGAGCCATAGTTTTGCTTTGTATTTCGTGGGTGATTGTTCCTGTCTCTGTGTTGTGGTCACCAGATAGGCTGTAATAAGTTTCACGTTCCGTTTTGTTGTTTTTGTATTTAGTATCAGTTATTTCATGTACTGCGTTTCTTTCATTAAAGTCATGAGTAACCAACACGCTGCATTTCGGTCCGACTCTCTTTCTTCAACAGTTGAACGTCGTTACAGAATCACCCACCACTCACGGACCGAGCAGCGTGTAAACTGGCAGGAGCGAAAGGAGGATGTTATGGACGGTAGAGGCATGGAGTATACGACGTGGGAAGAAATCGACAGGTGGGCGGCCGACCCAGAGAGAGTGCAGGAGCCCGCCTGGAATTTGCTGCAGCAATGCGAAGAGGACTATAGGCGAATGGAGTCAAAGGAAAAGACACGTCGGAAAAACGGAGAGGCGCTGGTATAAACAGGCAGCGACAGCTGGAGTAGCAAAAGGAGGTTGTTAAGCTTGGGCAGGCTCGGTGCTCAAGAGCTCCAGTGCACCTGCACGGTCCGGTCTATCCAGAGCCACCTCCACACACCAGTCCTCCGGTAGCAGCTCCCCGCACCAGGCTTCCTGTGCGTGTCCTCAATCCAGTACCACCAGTTCCAGCACCATGCACCAAGCCTTCAGTGCGCCTCGCCTGTTCAGCGCAGCCAGCGCTTTTCTCCTCTCCTGCGCTGCCGGAGTCTCCCGCCTGTTTAGCGCAGCCAGAGCCTTTCTCCTCTCCTGCGCTGCCGGAGTCTCCCGTCTGCCCAGCGCCGCCAGTGCTCCCAGTCTGCCCAGCGCCGCCAGTGCTCCCAGTCTGCCCAGCGCCGCCAGTGCTCCTAGTCTGCCCAGCGCCGCCAGTGCTCCCAGTCTGCCCAGCGCCCCCAGTGCTCCCAGTCTGCCCAGCGCCGCCAGTGCTCCCAGTCAGCCCAGCCAGTCTGCCCAGCGCCGCCAGTCTGCCCAGCGCCGCCAGTCTGCCCAGCACCGCCAGTCTGCCCAGCGCCGCCAGTCTGCCCAGCGCCGCCAGTCTGCCCAGCGCCGCCAGTCTGCCCAGCGCCGCCAGTCTGCCCAGCGCCACCAGTCTGTCAGGATCAGTTAGATCCACCAGTCAGCCAGGATCCATCAGTCTGCCAGGATCCGCCAGAAGTGCCAGCCAGCCAGGATCTGCGAGTCTGCAGAGAGCTGTCAGCCTGCATGGAGCAGTCAGAGCTGTCAGTCTGCATGAAACAGCCAGAGCTATCAGTCTGTAAGAAGCAGCCAGAGCTGTCAGTCTGCATAGAGCAGCTAGATCCGCCAGTCAGCCATGATCTTCCAGATCTGCCAGACAACCAGTCTCTTCCAGATCTGCCAGACAACCAGTCTCTTCCAGATCTGCCAGACCACCAGTCTCTTCCAGATCTGCCAGACAACCAGTCTCTTCCAGATCTGCCAGTCAACCAGTCTCTTCCAGATCTGCCAGACAACCAGTCTCTTCCAGATCTGCCAGACAACCAGTCTCTTCCAGATCTGCCAGACAACCAGTCTCTTCCAGATCTGCCAGTCAACCAGTCTCTTCCAGATCTGCCAGACAACCAGTCTCTTCCAGATCTGCCAGACAACCAGTCTCTTCCAGATCTGCCAGACAACCAGTCTCTTCCAGATCTGCCAGTCAACCTGAATCTTCCAGTTCCGCCAGCCAGCCAGGATTTACCGGAGCCTACTACCTGCCTGAGCTCAGTACTGGGCTTCCTCTCAGTACTGGGCATCCTCTCAGTACTGGGCTTACCCTCTGTCCCGGGCTTCCCCTCTGTTCCGGGCTTCCCCTCAGTCCTGGGCTGCTTCTGTCCCGAGCTGCCCCTCTGTCCCGAGCTGTCCCTCTGTCCGAGCTGCCCCTCTGTCCAGTGGGGATCTGGTTGAGGACTATTAGGCCATGGTCGGCGGAGAGGGTGGATTATCCCAGGACGCGAATGGGAGGAACAAGGACATTAATGGAGCCGGAGCCGGAGCCGCCACCATGGACAGACGCCCACCCGGACCCTCCCTATGGTTTGAGGTGCGTCCGGGAGTCCGCACGTTAGGGGGGGGTTCTGTCACGCCTTGGTCATTGTATTTTGTGTTTTTGTTATATGTTTGGGTAGGCCAGGGTGTGACATGGGTTTATATGTTGTTTTCGTGTTGGGGTTTGTAATATTTTGGGATCGCGGCTGATTAGGGGTGTTGTATAGGCTTGGCTGCCTGAGGCGATTCTCAATCAGAGTCAGGTGATTCTCGTTGTCTCTGATTGGGAACCGTATTTAGGGAGCCATAGTTTTGCTTTGTATTTCGTGGGTGATTGTTCCTGTCTCTGTGTTGTGGTCACCAGATAGGCTGTAATAAGTTTCACGTTCCGTTTTGTTGTTTTTGTATTTAGTATCAGTTATTTCATGTACCGCGTTTCTTTCATTAAAGTCATGAGTAACCAACACGCTGCATTTCGGTCCGACTCTCTTTCTTCAACAGACGAACGTCGTTACATTGATATACTGAACAAAAATATAAATGCAAAATGTAAACATGTTTCATGAGATAAAATAAAATACATTTTCCATAAGCACAAAACAAAATTCAATTTTTTGCACAAACTTGGTTACAACCCTGTTAGTGAGCATTTCTCCTTTGTCAAGATAATCCATCCACCTGACAGATGTGGCATTTCAAGAAGTTGTTTAAACAGCACGATCTTTACACAGGTCCACCTTGTGCTGGGGACAATAAAAGGCCACTCTAAAATGTGTAATATACACTACCGTTCAAAAGTTTGTAATCGAACCCACAAATGCTGATGCTCCAGATACGCAACTAGTCTAAAGAAGGCCAGTTTTAGACAACAGTTTTCATCTGTGCTAACATAATTGCAAAAGGGTTTTCTAATGATCAATTAGCATTTCAAAATTATAAACTTGGATTAGCCAACACAACATGCCAATGGGCCTCTGTACACCAATGTAGATATTCCATAAAAAATCTGCCATTTCCAGCTAAAATAGTAATTTACAACATTAACAATGTCTACACTGTATTTCTGATCAATTGTATGTTATTTTAATGGACAAAAATGTGCTTTTCTTTCAAAAACAACAACATTTCTATGTGACCCCAAACTTAGTAGTAGTGTATGCTCATTCACAAACATGTGAGTGTCTGTGGTCATTGAAACCTCTAATCGCTTGACCCAGTTAAAAACCCAACTTCATTCAAGAAAACGCTCTTCCCTGTTAAGTTTCGTGACATACATATAGATACAGGGATTCCCAAACTCTGCTCTGCTGCGCTGTAATTGGTGGGTTTCTGAGAAAATGAAACAATGTAATTGGAGGGATTCAGACTGCTGTGGTTTAACTGGCAGAGATTCAGACTTTGGGAGGGT
This sequence comes from Oncorhynchus gorbuscha, assembly GCF_021184085.1. NCBI lineage: Eukaryota > Metazoa > Chordata > Actinopteri > Salmoniformes > Salmonidae > Oncorhynchus > Oncorhynchus gorbuscha. The sequence goes on along the minus strand of NC_060196.1, from coordinate 9,223,043 downwards.
TCTAGGGTAACTGGAGGGTGATTGCGTGGAGAGAGCCTGATTGCACAGTACGCTGCTCACAGCTTCACCACTCTGCTCCCACTCTCTCTCTCTCTCTCTCTCTCTCTCTCTCTCTCTCTCTCTCTCTCTCTCTCTCTCTCTCTCTCTCTCTCTCTCTCTCTCTCTCTCTCTCTCTCTCTCTCTCTCTCTCTCTCTCTCTCTCTCTCTCTCTCTCTCTCTCTCTCTCTCTCTCTCTCTCAGATTCAGAGGGTTTGAGAGTCACATGTACAGGGTTGCAGGTGTGATTGCAGGGTACAGTGAAAGTCTTAGGCCCTGAGCTCCAGCATGCAGGACGAGGTGAAATAAAATCATGAAAAGGGAATAAACAATAACACTGTAAACAGAACTAGCACTATATACATCATAACTGTAGCAGTGGTGAATAAATACATGTTCATTGGGGTTGAGGCAGAGTAAAGACTGTAATGAGTATAGGAAGAGTAGGTATCTGACAAGTGGCGACAATTCAGCAGCCTGTTGGTCTGAGGTTAAAAACTATTGGCCTGTCTTCCAGTTTTTGCCATGAATCCCTCCCTCCCTCCCCAGGCTGGATGAGTCACTATAGCACACTTTGACACCCTCTACCCATAATCCAACAGTTTGATTCAACCCCAGGCAGCACCAATCAGATCTGCTGCTCGTTGAGTTTTGGCAAACCCATGCCACTGACTGAAACAAACATGTTAACTAACTAGGCAGAGTAGGGTAAGAATGATGGTATCCATCCCTGCTGCCAGCATGAGGAGCTGTGTCCTGCCAACCCATGCCATGGTGATGCCATGGTGATGCCATGGTGATGAATCGCAGATGCTGTAGGGGGGCAAGGGCAACCCGCTGCTCATCTCACACACGAGTGGGCGCTATGAGGAAGGGTTGGGTGTGAGGAGGTTGGTACAGTCTGATCACGCTACATTCAGCCAAGGGCTCAGAACAAATCTGTTCATTCAGACGGACCATTGTTACAAGTGATCCAACAGGTAAATAATGAAACCATCTCGCCCGTCAGATGATCTCATGTTTCAACAGCCATATGGAATTGAGTCACAGAGGCAAGAACGTAACTGCAAAAAACATATTGGAACGACTGAACCACTATCACAATTGCTTCTCTGAAGTAATAGCTCATTAACACCACTATGAACACAATGATTACCTTATTAACAACAATATTAACACTAATAATACCTCATTAACAACAATATTAACACTAGTAATACCCCATTAACACCAATATGAACACTAGTAATACCCCATTAACACCAATATTAACACTAGTAATACCCCATTAACACCAATATGAACACTATTAATACCTCCTTAACACAAATATTAACACTAGTAATACCCCATTAACACCAATATCAACACTAGTATTACCTCATTAACTTCTTATGGCTGCAGGGGCAGTATTGAGTAGCTTGGATGAAAGGTGCCCAGAGTAAACGGCCTGCTCCTCACTCCCAGTTGCTAATATATGCATATTATTATTGGTATTGGATAGAAAACCCTCTGAAGTTTCTAAAATTATTTGAATGATGTATGTGAGTATAACAGAACTCATATGGCAGACAAAGACCTGTGAAGAAATCCAAACAGGAAGTGAGAAATCTGAGGTTGGTCGATTGTCAACCCAGGCCCTATTGAATTCACAGTGGGATAAGTCTTCAGAAACTTGAATGAGGCTTCTACTGTGTTGTGGGGCTGAATAAGAGGGGAATGAGTCAGGTTACTGGCAGAGAGCCATTTCCTGGTCACACACATTTCACAAGATAGCGATCTGTGCTCCATGGCTCCTCTTCACACAAATAAATTCTCTGGTTGGAACTTTATTGACGAATTATGATAAAAACATCCTAAAGATTGATTCTATACTTAGTTTGAAATGTTTCTATGACCTGTAATATAACTTTTTGAAGTTTTTGTCCGACGTTATGACTGACCTGCACGAGCGTTTGGATATGTGTACCTAACGCCCTACCAAAGGTGGCTACTTGGACATAAATAATAGACATTATCGAACAAATCAACCATTTATTGTGGAACTGCGATTCCTGGGAATGCATTCTGATGAAGATCATCAAAGGTAAAGGGGATATTTATAATGTAATTTCTGTTGACTCCAACATGGCGGAAAATTGTATTTGTTTTCTGAGCGCCGTCTCAGATTATTGCATTGTTTGCTTTTTCCGTAAAGTTTTTTTGTGACACAGCGGTTGCATTAAGGAGAGGTATATCTATATTTCCATGTCTAACACTTGAATTTTCATCGACATTTATAATGAGTATTTCTGTAAAATGATGTGGCTCTCTACAAGATCACCGCATGTTTTTGGAACTAGTGAACGTAACATGCCAATGTAAACTCAGATTTTGTTATATAAATATGAACTTTATCAAACAAAACATACATGTATTGTGTAACATGAAGTCTTATGCGTGTCATCTGATGAAGATCATCAAAGGTTTGTGATTAATTTTATCTCTATTTGTGCTTTTTGTGACTCCTCTGTTTGGCTGGAAAAATGGCTGAGTTTTTCTTTGGCTTGGTGGTGACCTCGTTTGTGGTGCTTTCGCTGTAAAGCCTATTTGAAACCGGACACTGTGGTGGGTTTAACATTTAAAACGGTATAAAATACATGTATGTTTGAGGAATTTAAATTATGAGATTTCTGTTGTTTTGAATTTTGCGCCCAGCACTTTCACTGGCTGTTGTCATATCGATCCTGTTAACGAGATTGCAGCCCAAAGAAGAACACCAATATGAACACTATTATTACCTCATTAACACCACTATGAACATTAGTAATAGCTAATTAACACCAATATTAACTCTATGATTATCTCATTAACACCAATATTAACACTAGTAATACCCCATTAACACCAATATTAACACTAGTATCTCATCAACACCAATATTAAGACTATGATTACCTCATTAACACCAATATTAACACTAGTAATACCCTATTAACACCAATATTAGCTTTGATGGTTACATGAAATTACCCTATTAATTAGAAATGTGATTATGGGAGGTACATTTAAAGACTTCAGAATTGCGGGTTTCAAATAAATATTCTGTGTCCCAACAGCTCATCGAGTCCGCCAAACTAACATGAAATATAGGGAAGGGGGGGAAACCCAGAGAGATAATGACATGGTACGCTCCATCAGAATTCTCCCCTAGTATCCCTATAGTGCTGATGGGTATTGGAGATGCAGTGTTGGTACACTGGGGGCTGTGCTGAAAAAGAGAGCTACAAAGGTTTGTCTAGGAGAGCGAGGCCACGCTATGCAGGCCACCTCATCCCAAAGGACTAATTCTCTACATTTCTCCCCCCTCTCTTTTTTGTTTTTCTTCACTACCTCTTTCTCGTTTCGATCTCTACTACTCCCCTCTTTCTCTCTCTCTCGCCCCAGTCTCTCTCTAAACCACTCCCCTCTTTCTCTCTCTCTCGCCCCAGTCACTCTCTAAACCACTCCCCTCTCCTCTCTCTCTCGCCCCAGTCTCTCTCTAAACCACTCCCCTCTTTCTCTCTCTATCGCCCCAGTCTCTCTCTAAACCACTCCCCTCTCCTCTCTCTCGCCCCAGTCTCTCTCTAAACCACTCCCCTCTTTCTCTCTCTCTCGCCCCAGTCTCTCTCTAAACCACTCCCCTCTTTCTCTCTCGCCCCAGTCTCTCTCTAAACCACTCCCCTCTTTCTCTCTCTCTCTCGCCCCAGTCTCTCTCTAAACCACTCCCCTCTTTCTCTCTCTCTCACCCCAGTCTCTCTCTAAACCACTCCCCTCTTTCTCTCTCTCTCGCCCCAGTCTCTCTCTAAACCACTCCCCTCTTTCTCTCTCTCTCGCCCCAGTCTCTCTCTAAACCACTCCCCTCTTTCTCTCTCTCTCGCCCCAGTCTCTCTCTAAACCACTCCCCTCTTTCTCTCTCTCTCGCCCCAGTCTCTCTCTAAACCCCTCTCCTCTTTCTCTCTCCCCCAGTCTCTCTCTAAACCCCTCTCCTCTTTCTCTCTCTCTCGCCCCAGTCTCTCTCTAAACCACTCCCCTCTTTCTCTCTCTCTCGCCCCAGTCTCTCTCTAAACCACTCCCCTCTTTCTCTCTCTCTCGCCCCAGTCACTCTCTAAACCACTCCCCTCTCCTCTCTCTCTCGCCCCAGTCTCTCTCTAAACCACTCCCCTCTTTCTCTCTCTCTCGCCCCAGTCTCTCTCTAAACCACTCCCCTCTTTCTCTCTCGCCCCAGTCTCTCTCTAAACCACTCCCCTCTTTCTCTCTCTCTCTCGCCCCAGTCTTTCTCTAAACCCCTCTCCTCTTTCTCTCGTCCCAGTCTCTAAACCCCTCCCCTCTTTCTCTCTCTCTCTCGCCCCAGTCTCTCTCTAAACCACTCCCCTCTTTCTCTCTCTCTCACCCCAGTCTCTCTCTAAACCACTCCCCTCTTTCTCTCTCTCTCACCCCAGTCTCTCTCTAAACCACTCCCCTCTTTCTCTCTCTCTCGCCCCAGTCTCTCTCTAAACCACTCCCCTCTTTCTCTCTCTCTCTCGCCCCAGTCTCTCTCTAAACCCCTCTCCTCTTTCTCTCTCGCCCCAGTCTCTAAACCCCCTCCCCTTTTTCTCTCTCTCTCTAAAACCCCTCTTTCTCTCTCTCTCGCCCCAGTCTCTCTCTAAACCACTCCCCTCTTTCTCTCTCTCTCTCGCCCCAGTCTTTCTAAAACCCCAGTCTCTCTCTTTCTCTCGTCCCAGTCTCTAAACCCCTCCCCTCTTTCTCCCTCTCTCTCGCCCCAGTCTCTCTCTAAACCACTCCCCCCTCTTTCTCTCGCCCCAGTCTCTAAACCACTCCCCTCTTTCTCCCAGTCTCTCTCTAAACCCTCTCCTCTTTCTCTCTCCCCAGTCTCTCTCTAAACCCCTCTCCTTTCTTTCTCTCTCGCCCCAGTCTCTCTCTAAAACTCCTCCTCTTTCTCTCTCTCTCGCCCCAGTCTCTCTCTAAACAACTCCCCTCTTTCTCTCTCTCTCTCGCCCCAGTCTCTCTCTAAACCCCTCCCCTCTTTCTCTCTCCCCCAGTCTCTCTCTAAACCCCTCTCTTTCTCTCCTCAGTCTTCTCACCCTCTTTCTCTCTCTCTCTCGCCCCAGTCTCTCTCTAAACCCCTCCCCTCTTTCTCTCTCTCTCTCGCCCCAGTCTTTCTCTAAACCCCTCTCCTCTTTTCTCTCGTCCCAGTCTCTAAACCCCTCCCCCTCTTTCTCCTCTCTCTCCCTCCCAGTCTCTCTCTAAACCCTCCCTCTTTCTCTCTCTCTCGCCCCAGTCTCTCTCTAAACCCTCTCCTCTTTCTCTCTCCCCCAGTCTCTCTCTAAACCCCTCTCCTCTTTCTCTCTCGCCCCAGTCTCTCTCTAAACTCCTCCTCTAAACTCCTTCTCTCTCTCTCGCCCCAGTCTCTCTCTAAACAACTCCCTCTTTCTCTCTCTCTCTCGCCCCAGTCTCTCTCTAAACCCCTCTCTCCCCCAGTTTCTCTCTCCCCCAGTCTCTCTCTAAACCCCTCCTCTTTCTCCCCTCTCCTCTTTCTCTAAATCGCCCCAGTCTCTCTCTAAACCCCTCCTCTTTCTCTCTCTCTCGCCCCAGTCTCTCTCTAAACCACTCCCCTCTTTCTCTCTCTCTCTCGCCCCAGTCTCTCTCTAAACCCCCCTCTCCTCTCTCTCTCTTCTCTCTCTAAACCCCTCTCCTCTTTCTCTCTCGCCCCAGTCTCTCTCTAAATCCCTCCCCTCTTTCTCTCTCTCTCACCCCAGTCTCTCTCTAAACCACTCCCCTCTTTCTCTCTCTCTCTCGCCCCAGTCTCTCTCTAAACCCCTCTCCTCTTTCTCTCTCTAAACCCCTCTCCTCTTTCTCTCTCGCCCCAGTCTCTAAACCCCTCCCCTCTTTCTCTCTCTCTCACCCCAGTCTCTCTCTAAACCACTCCCCTCTTTCTCTCTCTCTCTCGCCCCAGTCTCTCTCTAAACCCCTCTCCTCTTTCTCTCTCTAAACCCCTCTCCTCTTTCTCTCTCGCCCCAGTCTCTAAACCCCCCCTCTTTCTCTCTCTCTCACCCCAGTCTCTCTCTAAACCACTCCCCTCTTTCTCTCTCTCTCTCGCCCCAGTCTCTCTCTAAACCCCTCTCCTCTCTTTCTCTCTCGCCCCAGTCTCTCTCTAAACCCCTCTCCTCTTTCTCTCTCGCCCCAGTCTCTAAACCCCTCTCCTCTTTCTCTCTCACCCCAGTCTCTAAAACCCTCCTCTTTCTCTCTTGCCCCAGTCTCTCTCTAAACCCCTCTCTTCTTTCTCTCTCGCCCCAGTCTCTCTCTAAACCCCTCTCCTCTTTCTCTCTCGCCCCAGTCTCTAAAACCCTCCTCTTTCTCTCTTGCCCCAGTCTCTCTCTAAACCCCTCTCCTATTTCTCTCTCGCCCCAGTCTCTCTCTAAACCCCTCTCCTCTTTCTCTCTTGCCCCACTCTCTCTCTAAACCCCTCTCCTCTTTCTCTCTCGCCCCAGTCTCTAAACCCCTCTCCTCTTTCTCTCTCGTCCCAATCTCTAAACCCCTCTCCTCTTTCTCTCTCTCCCCACTCTCTCTCTGAACCCAGCTCCTCTTTCTCTCTCGCCCCAGTCTCTCTCTAAACCCCTCCTCTTTCTCTCTTGACCCAGTCTCTCTCTAAACCCCTCTCTTCTTTCTCTCTCGCCCCAGTCTCTAAACCCCTCTCCTCTTTCTCTCTCACCCCAGTCTCTCTCTAAACCCCTCCTCTTTCTCTCTCGTCCCAGTCTCTAAACCCCTCTCCTCTTTCTCTCTCGCCCCAGTCTCTAAACCCCTCTCCTCTTTCTCTCTCACCCCAGTCTCTCTCTAAACCCCTCCTCTTTCTCTCTCGACCCAGTCTCTCTCTAAACCCCTCTCTTCTTTCTCTCTCGCCCCAGTCCCTAAACCCCTCTCCTCTTTCTCTCTCGCCCCAGTCTCTAAACCCCTCTCCTCTTTCTCTCTCGCCCCAGTCTCTAAACCCCTCGCCTCTTTCTCTCTCATCCCAATCTCTCTCTAAACCCCTCTCCTTTTTCTCTCTCCCCCAGTCTCTCTCTAAACCCCTCTCCTCTTTCTCTCTCGCCCCAGTCTCTCTCTAAACTCCTCCTATTTCTCTCTCTCTCGCCCCAGTCTCTCTCTAAACAACTCCCCTCTTTCTCTCTCTCTCTCGCCCCAGTCTCTCTCTAAACCCCTCTCCTCTTTCTCTCTCCCCCAGTCTCTCTCTAAACCCCTCTCCTCTTTCTCTATCGCCCCAGTCTCTCTCTAAACCCCTCCTCTTTCTCTCTCTCTCGCCCCAGTCTCTCTCTAAACCACTCCCCTCTTTCTCTCTCTCTCTCGCCCCAGTCTCTCTCTAAACCCCTCTCCTCTTTCTCTCTCTAAACCCCTCTCCTCTTTCTCTCTCGCCTCAGTCTTTAAACCCCTCCCCTCTTTCTCTCTCTCTCACCCCAGTCTCTCTCTAAACCACTCCCCTCTTTCTCTCTCTCTCTCGCCCCAGTCTCTCTCTAAACCCCTCTCCTCTTTCTCTCTCTAAACCCCTCTCCTCTTTCTCTCTCGCCCCAGTCTCTAAACCCCTCCCCTCTTTCTCTCTCTCTCACCCCAGTCTCTCTCTAAACCACTCCCCTCTTTCTCTCTCTCTCTCGCCCCAGTCTCTCTCTAAACCCCTCTCCTCTTTCTCTCTCGCCCCAGTCTCTCTCTAAACCCCTCTCCTCTTTCTCTCTCGCCCCAGTCTCTAAACCCCTCTCCTCTTTCTCTCTCACCCCAGTCTCTAAAACCCTCCTCTTTCTCTCTTGCCCCAGTCTCTCTCTAAACCCCTCTCTTCTTTCTCTCTCGCCCCAGTCTCTCTCTAAACCCCTCTCCTCTTTCTCTCTCGCCCCAGTCTCTAAAACCCTCCTCTTTCTCTCTCGCCCCAGTCTCTCTCTAAACCCCTCTCCTCTTTCTCTCTCTAAACCCCTCTCCTCTTTCTCTCTCGCCCCAGTCTCTAAACCCCTCGCCTCTTTCTCTCTCATCCCAATCTCTCTCTAAACCCCTCTCCTTTTTCTCTCTCGCCCAGTCTCTCTCTAAACCCCTCTCCTCTTTCTCTTTCGCCCCAGTCTCTCTCTAAATCTCCCTATTTCTCTCTTGCCTCAGTCTCTCTCCAAACCCCCCCTCTCTCCCCCTCTCGTCTTTCGGGGGCTGAAACATACGTTGCCAATTTGTCTGCAGTTTAAGTGAATGGAGAGACAGGTTCTTGGGGTTGTCTATAGAGAAGCAGAGGTAGAGTAAACCTGACGATTGACAGAGCCTAGAGAAAGAGAGAGTTTGTGTGTGAGCATGTGCGTGTGTACAGACAAGAGGGGAGAATTATGTGAATGTCTGTCTCAAGAAGTCCACACATGGGGTGTAAATTGGGTCCGCTTTAGTGAACAGTAAACAAGTCTTTGCGTGGTGAGCTGAACGGTCTGGTCCTTGGTAACACAAACACGCGACCCTCCACTCAGCACAGTGTGGTGTAGATTAGAGCAAAGGAGACATTGCAGACGCGTCATGTAAACACAATATCATATCTGTCTGAATCTCTCTCTCTCTCTCTCTCTCTCTCTCTCTCTCTCTCTCTCTCTCTCTCTCTCTCTCTCTCTCTCTCTCTCTCTCTCTCTCCTCTGTAAATCGTTAGGTTTACTCTCCCTCTGCTCCTCTATAGACAACCCCAATAATCTGTCTCTC
>NC_060196.1:9184286-9206786 GCF_021184085.1 Oncorhynchus gorbuscha | reverse complement strand
ATGCCTGGGCCCCGTTATGTGCTGAGGTATGGAGGTATTGTAGAGCGCTACGTCTCCAGTGGTATCGCTATGGCTGGGGCTGGGGCTGGGGCTGGGGCTGCGCTGGACAGTGGATGGGGTTGGGGATTGGATTGGGGATGTGGCTGGGACTGGGACTGGGACTGGGACTGGGGCTGGTGCTGGAGCAGGGGATGGGGCTGGGACTGGGGCTGGTGCTGGAGCAGGGGATGGGACTGGGGCTGGTGCTGGAGCAGGGGATGGGGCTGGGACTGGGGCTGGTGCTGGAGCAGGGGATGGGGCTGGGACTGGGGCTGGTGCTGGAGCAGGGGATGGGGCTGGGACTGGGACTGGTGCTGGAGCAGGGGATGGGGCTGGGACTGGGGCTGGTGCTGGAGCAGGGGATGGGGCTGGGACTGGGACTAGGGCTGGGGCTGCGCTGGACAGTGGATGGGGTTGGGGAGTGGATTGCGGATGTGGCTGGGACTGGGACTGGGGCTGGTGCTGGAGCAGGGGATGGGGCTGGGACTGGGACTGGGGCTGGGGCTGCGCTGGACAGTGGATGGGGTTGGGGAGTGGATTGGGGATGTGGCTGGGACTGGGACTGGGACTGGTGCTGGAGCAGGGGATGTGGCTGGGACTGGGGCTGGTGCTGGAGCAGGGGATGGGGCTGGGACTGGGGCTGGTGCTGGAGCAGGGGATGGGACTGGTGCTGGAGCAGGGGATGGGGCTGGTGCTGGGGGGAGAGGGCTGGGGGTTGATGGTGATGCATTTGTGGAGAAATTTGCTCAACTGATAGCGGAGAGATTCACTTGTGTCTTGTGTCAGAGGTTGGAGCTTCAAATGAGACAACTGGTGTGAACAGGAAGAGCCTCCGGGAATTTCAACTCTGCAGGGCGACTTACAATTGAGGAGGAGAGATATATAGATAGATAGATAGATAATGTAGATAGACACTCCACACTGCCCTTTCCCACCTGGATGAAAGGAACACCTACAGTATGGGAAAATGCTGTTCATTGACAACAGCTCAGCGTTCAACACCATAGTACCCACAAACCTCATCCCTAAGCTAAGGAACCTGGGACTAAACACCTCCCTCTGCAACTGGATCCTGGACTTCCTGAGGGGCCGCCTCCAGGTGGTAACGGTAGGCAACTACACATCCTACACGCTGATCCACAACACTGCTTAGTCCCCTCCTGTACTCCAACGACTGCGTGGCCAAGCAAGACCCCAACACCATCATTAAGTTGCTGAAGACACAACAGTGTCTGATCACCGACAACAGAGGTCAGAGACCCGGCAGTGTGGTGCCAGGACAACGACCTCTCCCTCAATGTGAGCAAGATAAAGGAGCTGATCGTGGACTATAGGAAAAGGAGGGCTGAGCAGGCCCCCATTAACATCGACGGGACTGAAGTGGAGCGGGTCGAGAGTTTCAAGTTCCTTGGTGTCCACCAACAAACTATCATGGTCCAAACACACCAAGATAGTCATGAAAAGGGCACGACAAAACCTTTTCCCTCTCAGGAGACTGAAAGGATTTGTCCACAGATCCTCAAAAAGTTCTACAGCTGCACCATCGAGAGCATCCTGACCGGTTGCATCAACTGCTCAGCATCTGACCATAAGGCGCTACAGAGGGTAGTGTGTATGGCCCAGGACATCACTGGGACCAAGCTTCCTGCCATCCAGGACCTATATACTAGGCGGTGTCAGAGGAAGGCCCCAAAAATTGTCAAAGACTCCAGTCACCCTAGTCATAGACTGTTCTCTCTGCTACCGCAAGGCAAGTGGTACCGGAGCGCCAAGACTAGGTCCAAAAGGCTCCTTAACAGCTTCTACCCCCAAGCCATAAGGCTGCTGAACAATTAATCAAATGGCAACCTGGATTATTTACATTGACCCCCCCCATTTGTTTTTACACTGCTGCTACTCGCTGTTTATTAATCTATGCATAGTCACTTTACCCCTACCTCCATGTACAAATGACCTCGAATAATATGTACCCTCGCACATTGACTCGGTACCGGTACCCCCAGTATTTAGCCTCCACATTGACTCAGTACCGGTACCCTCTGTATTTAGCCTCCACATTGACTCGGTACCGGTACCCGCTGTATTTAGCCTCCACATTGACTCGGTACCGGTACCCCCTGTATTTAGCCTCCACATTGGCTCGGTACCGGTACCCCCTGTATTTAGCCTCCACATTGACTTGGTACTGGTACCCCCTGTATTTAGCCTCCACATTGACTCTGTACCGGTACCCCCTGCATTAGCCTCCACATTGACTCGGTACCGGTACCCCCTGTATTTAGCCTCCCCGGTACCCCCTGTATTTAGCCTCCACATTGACTCGGTACCGGTACCCCCTGTATTTAGCCTCCACATTGACTCGGTACCGGTACCCCCTGTATTTAGCCTCCACATTGACTCGGTACCGGTACCCCCTGTATTTAGCCTCCACATTGACTCGGTACCGGTACCCCCTGTATTTAGCCTCCACATTGACTCGGTACCGGTACCCCCTGTATTTAGCCTCCACATTGACTCGGTACCGGTACCCCCTGTATTTAGCCTCCACATTGACTCGGTACCGGTACCCCCTGTATTTAGCCTCCACATTGACTCGGTACCGGTACCCCCTGTATTTAGCCTCCACATTGACTCGGTACCGGTACCCCCTGTATTTAGCCTCCACATTGACTCGGTACCGGTACCCCCTGTATTTAGCCTCCACATTGACTCGGTACCGGTACCCCCTGTATTTAGTCTCGTACCTGTTATTTTATTGTGTTACTTTTTATTTTATTTTTACTTGAGTTACTTAGTAAATATTTTCTTAACTCTTGAACTGCATTGTTGGTTAAGGGCTCGTAAGTAAGCATTTCCTGGTAAGGTGACCTGTTGTACTCGGCACGTGACAAATCAAATTTGATTTAATTTGATTTGAGATAGATACTGTAGATAGATAGATTGATAGATAGAGATTGCAACACTGAACCCTACTTTGCCCTTGGTAAACCATCTGTCACCATTTGAGAAAAATCTGCTAAGCAGGCAAGTACGCTAATGTTGGCATTTTGGAAGCCATTTTGTTTTCGGTGAATCCGAGGGGGGTGAATCAGAATAACCAACCGTTTCCATTCTAAACAGAGAGCTGAACTCACTTGGCAGAAAGGAGAGGATTAAGGGCTGCTGGAGAAGAGGAGAAGGAAAAAGGAAGGTTGACCCTGAGAGAAAGAAAGAAAGAGAGAGAGAGAGAGAGAGAGAGAGAGAGAGAGAGAGAGAGAGAGAGAGAGAGAGAGAGAGAGAGGAAGTTATTGGAATCCAGGAGAGCTGGTCTTCATTCAGCTGACTTGCCCTTCGCCATCCAACACCATAATAGCTCTCTGTAAACCCACTGACTTCAATACTGACTGCTAGCAACGTTGCTGCCATCCTTTTCTCGTTTCATCACCATGGTCGACCCTAACATAACCTTGGAGACCCACTACTTAACCTTCACAGGTCAGAGTGGCGACATCGAGATGTCGGCCCTCGCCGAGGTTAAAAGTTGGTTCATCCTATTGCCTTTTAACGGACTATAACACAACCACTAGTGACAAAGTCAAGACTGGGTTTGACTTTATTCTATAGATAAATACTAGTCTGTGGAGTGTTTTGATCTGATGTAAAGCACGTATCATCTCATGTGATTAATGCTCGGTCGCTGATCGATCTACTGTATCTCACAGAAAGAGGTTATCACACTATCTATTGTTAAAAGGTGAAAAGAGTGAGTGGGGGGAAACAGCTATTCCGTCAGCAATGTCCATATCTCTCCATTCCGTCAGCAATGTCCATATCTCTCCATTCCGTCAGCAATGTCCATCTCTCCATGTCCATATCTCTCCATTCCGTCAGCAATGTCCATATCTCTCCATTCCGTCAGCAATGCAATGTCCATATCTCTCCATTCCGTCAGCAATGTCCATATCTCTCCATTCCGTCAGCAATGTCCATATCTCTCCATTCCGTCAGCAATGTCCATATCTCTCCATTCCGTCAGCAATGTCCATATCTCTCCATTCCGTCAGCAATGTCCATATCTCTCCATTCCGTCAGCAATGTCCATATCTCTCCATTCCGTCAGCAATGTCCATATCTCTCCATTCCGTCAGCAATGTCCATATCTCTCCATTCCGTCAGCAATGTCCATATCTCTCCATTCCGTCAGCAATGTCCATATCTCTCCATTCCGTCAGCAATGTCCATATCTCTCCATTCCGTCAGCAATGTCCATATCTCTCCATTCCGTCAGCAATGTCCATATCTCTCCATTCCGTCAGCAATGTCCATATCTCTCCATTCCGTCAGCAATGTCCATATCTCTCCATTCCGTCAGCAATGTCCATATCTCTCCATTCCGTCAGCAATGTCCATATCTCTCCATTCCGTCAGCAATGTCCATATCTCTCCATTCCGTCAGCAATGTCCATATCTCTCCATTCCGTCAGCAATGTCCATATCTCTCCATTCCGTCAGCAATGTCCATATCTCTCCATTCCGTCAGCAATGTCCATATCTCTCCATTCCGTCAGCAATGTCCATATCTCTCCATTCAGCAATGTCCATATCTCTCCATTCCGTCAGCAATGTCCATATCATTCTCCATTCATATCTCTCCATTCAGCAATGTCCATATCTCTCCATTCCGTCAGCAATGTCCATATCTCTCCATTCCGTCAGCAATGTCCATATCTCTCCATTCCGTCAGCAATGTCCATATCTCTCCATTCCGTCAGCAATGTCCATATCTCTCCATTCCGTCAGCAATGTCCATATCTCTCCATTCCGTCAGCAATGTCTCTATCTCTCCATTCCATTTGCAGAACAAACTTAAAGTACATCCATCCAGTAGTAACTTTGAATCAATATTTCCTTTCACACACAAACAACTTTTGAGATTTGTAGAGGATTAATAGAATAACTTTTATCCCAAGGACATCTCAGTCATGGTTCACGTTTTCCTTTGATGACAGGAAATGAAATGGATTTCAGAGAGGTGGGTTGATTAACTTTCCTAGGCAGACCATTGTGCGTATGAATGAGCCGATGGATCTGTCTGAAAAGGGTGCTATAGCCTTCGTCCTTAATCCCTCTATCCCTCTCCAAGCTCATTGGAGGAGTCCCAGGAAGTAGGAGGTGAGCAATTGAGCTTTACAAGGACACGACAAATGCATTATTTTCAGCTTGTCCACTTTTCAGACAGAGGCACAAACGCCTAACACTTCAGACGTCTCCCAAAAATCATCCTACATGCCTGTGTTGTGATATTACTGCCTTGTCCAAGTGATTCAACATACTCCTGAATAGAGTCCAAAAGAGAGAGATGTGACCAGTTCTGGGGGAAATGAAGAAGACGGCTCACAAAATGACAAGGGGCAGCCGCTCAGCATTAACAAACAGCCTTTTCTTAAGATATCGTAAAGACATAACCCAATGTCACACTGCTCCTCTTAAAAGTGCTGGCCTTGAGGTCAAACAGGAACAGGAAAAGAGTCTGTATATGTTACATGGTCTCCATTCAGAGATGCCTGCCCACAACTTCGTGACAACTTGCCTTGGCTCACATGAAAGCCCTGCCTTCAGAAAGCGGTTCGACAAAGGTCAAGCTTTTCGCAAAGTCTTTGAACTCCACAGCAGACATACCTGAGTACAGTTGTGTTTTCATTTCTGGAATTATATGGTTATTAGTACTACTATTAATCTCATAAAAATACCTTGAATTACTTGATAAAGGAGCTTAGGTGCATTCATCCAGCCAAAACTCTCTGTACTAACTAACCTAGGATTGTTGATACGGCAGTAGGTGAAGCTCGATCGTAACTTCTTTGACAATCATCTGTTGTTTGTGATGTGTCTGCATCCCAAATGGCACCCTATTCCCCATGTAGTGCACTACCTTTGGCCAAAAGCCCTTTGGGACACAAATGTAGTGTTTGATGTGGCAGGGTGCCGGGCGTTTCGTCAAAGATTTCCCGCCTGGTGCTGATGAGAGCGGACAGAGCTCAAACCAAAGCCAAGCTACACCTGACACGGTGGCTATCACAGCAGAGAGCTCACAGAGAAACCTGGCTCATGAGAGAGAGAGAGAGAGACACACACACACACACACAGAAAGAGAGGAGTGTGTCCTTCTGGCAAGGTCTCACTAAAGCTGCCAGAGTGCGGTGTCTTAGTTCTGAAGTGAAGTGTTCTGTTCAGTATCTGTGTTGATGGTTAAGAGCATCAATGGTCAAACCATATAAAGATTTAAGGACTGATGGTATTGATACATTGCCTTTCATCCTGAAATAAAGTATTCTACATGACATGTTATTTTCTGTCCGGTGTAGCTGGCTGGTATGACAGGAATCCAGTTCAAATTCAACTCTATGACAATGTTCTTGAACTTTGACAACTATATACGCAAAGTGTCACTAGTTTGATCAGGTTAATTGGAATGAATGAAAGTAAATATAAAGTCCTATGACACAACAGCATCTGAGGTAAAGTAACTGTCTTCAGATGCTTCAGAATGGAGGCTGAACTAAAATAACTTTCTCCAGTGTACTGACGAATTTAATGAAATCAAATTAAACCTGAATTGACTGAAATTATACCGAATGACTATAAATGTAGATTAAGTCGTGATCAACATATATACATATTTTTTAAAGTAAATATTTACCTTTTTTTAAACAAGTAGCTTAAAAAAAGGAAGGTGTTTATTTACTGTCTTGACAAGCCTACAAATCAAATCAAATGTTATTTGTCACATGTGCCAAATACAACAGGTGTAGACCGTGAAATGCTCACTTACAAGCCCCTAACCAACAAAGCAGTTTTAAGAAATTAGAGTTAAGAAAAGAGACTAATTAAAGTTGAAAAAAAGTAACATAATAAAATAACAACAACAAGGCTATATATAGGGGGTACTGGTAGCGAGTCAATGTGGGGGGTACAGGTTAGTCAAGGTAATTGAGGTAATATGTACATGTAGGTACAGGGGTAAAGTGACTATCCATTTATAATACACAGTCAATGTGCGGGGGTACAGGTTAGTCGAGGTAATTGAGGTAATATATACATGTAGGTAGGGGGTAAAGTGACTATCCATAGATAATACACAGTCAATGTGCGGGGGTACAGGTTAGTCAAGGTAATTGAGGTAATATATACATGTAGGTACAGGGGTAAAGTGACTATCCATAGATAATCCAGTAGATAAGGTTAGTCAAGGTAATTGAGGTAATATATACAGTCAATCCGTAGATAATACACAGTCAATGTGCGGGGGTACAGGTTAGTCGAGGTAATTGAGGTAATATATACATGTAGGTACAGGGGTAAAGTGACTATCCGTAGATAATACACAGGTTAGTCGAGGTAATTGAGGTAATATATACATGTAGGTACAGGGGTAAAGTGACTATCCGTAGATAATACACAGGTTAGTCGAGGTAATTGAGGTAATATATATAGGTACAGGGGTAAAGTGACTATGATAATACACAGGTAGGTAATTGAGGTAATATATACATGTAGGGGTAAAGTGACTAGTGACTATCCATGTAGATAATACACAGGTTAGTCGAGGTAATTGAGGTAATATATACATGTAGGAGGGGTAAAGTGAATATACACATACATGTAGGTACAGGGGTAAAGTGACTATCCGTAGATAATACACAGGTTAGTCGAGGTAATTGAGGTAATATATATATGTAGGTACAGGGGTAAAGTGACTATCCGTAGATAATACACAGGTTAGTCGAGGTAATTGAGGTAATATATATATGTAGGTACAGGGGTAAAGTGACTATCCGTAGATAATACACAGGTTAGTCGAGGTAATTGAGGTAATAATATATATATGTAGGTACAGGGGTAAAGTGACTATCCGTAGATAATACACAGGTTAGTCGAGGTAATTGAGGTAATATATACATGTAGGTACAGGGGTAAAGTGACTATCCGTAGATAATACACAGGTTAGTCGAGGTAATTGAGGTAATATATACATGTAGGTACAGGGGTAAAGTGACTATCCGTAGATAATACACAGGTTAGTCGAGGTAATTGAGGTAATATATACATGTAGGTACAGGGGTAAAGTGACTATCCGTAGATAATACACAGGTTAGGTACAGGGGTAAAGTGACTATCCGTAGATAATAAGGTTGAGGTAATATATACATGTAGGTACAGGGGTGAAAGTGACTATCACAGGTTAGTCGAGGTAATTGAGGTAATATATACATGTAGGATAATACACAGGTTAGTCGAGGTAATTGAGGTAATATATACATGTAGGTACAGGGGTAAAGTGACTATCCGTAGATAATACACAGGTTAGTCGAGGTAATTGAGGTAATATATACATGTAGGTACAGGGGTAAAGTGACTATCCGTAGATAATACACAGGTTAGTCGAGGTAATTGAGGTAATATATACATGTAGGTACAGGGGTAAAGTGACTATCCGTAGATAATACACAGGTTAGTCGAGGTAATTGAGGTAATATATACATGTAGGTACAGGGGTAAAGTGACTATCCGTAGATAATAGGTTAGTCGAGGTAATTGAGGTAATATATACATGTAGGTACAGGGGTAAAGTGACTATCCGTAGATAATACACAGGTTAGTCGAGGTAATTGAGGTAATATATACATGTAGGTACAGGGGTAAAGTGACTATCCGTAGATAATACACAGCGGGAAGAAGCAGCATAATAAAAAAAAGAATACAAAAATAAACTGTGACCAAACACATAAACAAAACCTTTACTCAGATCTCACTCATCATGTCTGGTGTGAGGGGACGAGGTGGTGGGTGGAGGAGGTGATGATATTATGTTTGGGCGATAAGGCTCTCTCTCCCTGGGTAGGTGGTGATGAGTAGTCGTGGGGCTCAGCAGGGGTGGTCACAAGGACAGACCTAGAAGAGACTGTGTGTGTGTGTGTGTGTGTGTGTGTGTGTGTGTGTGTGTGTGTGTGTGTGTGTGTGTGTGTGTGTGTGTGTGTGTGTGTGTGTGTGTGTGTGTGTGTGTGTGTGTGTGTGTGTGTGTGTGTGTGTGTGTGTGTGTGTGTGTGTGTGTGTGTGTGTGTATGAACATATATGGGGGAAGAATATAACTTAGTTCACTTGTTTGACCACACGTTTCTATCTGGACATTTAGTCGCTAATCAGAGACCATCTCAGCCCTAACTTAACTTCAGCTGCTATTCTAGAAGAGAGACACACGTTTCTATCTGGACACTTAATAGCTACTCAGAGACCATCTCAGCCCTAACTTAACTTCAGCTGCTATTCTAGAAGAGAGACACACGTTTCTATCTGGACACTTAATAGCTACTCAGAGACCATCTCAGCCCTAACTTAACTTCAGCTGCTATTCTAGAAGAGAGACACACGTTTCTATCTGGACACAATAGCTACTCAGAGACCATCTCAGCCCTAACTTAACGTCAGCTGCTATTCTAGAAGAGAGACACACGTTCCTATCTGGACACTTAATAGCTACTCAGAGACCATCTCAGCCCTAACTTAACTTCAGCTGCTATTCTAGAAGAGAGACACGTGAGACAGTCAGACCTACATTAAAGCCTACTCTATGGAGTACAGAACAATCTGTGTGCTTCGGAAAACCAGGTGGACTGAGAAGTTGACATCAGAAAGTTGACCTCGGACATGGCCACGTGGCAGTTAGCAGGACGTTTACATGACAATGTCTGCTCGCTCACAGAGAAACAGCAAGGCTTACTGCGAGGTGTTGATGTGTTGAGGGTCCCGAACTGTCTGTTCAAGGAGTTGGCACACAGTTCGGACACACATCGGTACAACACAAGACATGCAACATGAGGTCTTTTCACAGTCCCCAGGTCCAGAACAGAAGCTGGGAAACGCACAGTATTAAATAGAGCCATGACTACATGGAACTCTCTGCCCTCCCAGGTAATTCAAGCTAGCAACAAAACCACATTTAAAAACCAGGGGATTGTGAAGATACACAGACATTTTTATGCATGTTGTGTTGTATTTTGCATAGTATTAAGTATTGTATTATGTATTGTATTATATTGTGTATTGTATTAGGTATTGTATTATGTATTGTATTATATTGTGTATTGTATTAGGTATTGTATTATGTGTAGTATTTTGCATTGTATTATATTATGAATTGTATTATGTAATGTATTATATTATGTATTGTATAATGTATTATATTATGTATTGTATTATATTATGTAGTTTATTATGTATTATATTATGTATTATATTATGTAGTTTATTATGTATTATATTATGTAGTTTATTATGTATTATATTATGTATTGTATTATATTATGTAGTTTATTATGTATTATATTATGTATTGTATTATATTATGTAGTTTATTATGTATTATATTATGTATTATATTATGTAGTTTATTATGTATTATATTATGTATTATATTATGTATTATATTATGTGTTGTATTATGTATTATATTATGTAGTTTATTATGTATTATATTATGTATTATATTATGTAGTTTATTATGTATTATATTATGTAGTTTATTATGTATTATATTATGTATTATATTATGTAGTTTATTATGTATTATATTATGTGTTGTATTATGTATTATATTATGTAGTTTATTATGTATTATATTATGTATTATATTATGTAGTTTATTATGTATTATATTATGTATTATATTATGTATTATATTATGTAGTTTATTATGTATTATATTATGTATTGTATTATATTATGTAGTTTATTATGTATTATATTATGTATTGTATTATATTATGTAGTTTATTATGTATTATATTATGTATTATATTATGTAGTTTATTATGTATTATATTATGTATTGTATTATATTATGTAGTTTATTATGTATTATATTATGTATTATATTATGTATTATATTATGTGTTGTATTATGTATTATATTATGTAGTTTATTATGTATTATATTATGTATTATATTATGTATTATATTATGTAGTTTATTATGTATTATATTATGTGTTGTATTATGTATTATATTATGTATTGTATTATGTATTATATTATGTAGTTTATTATGTATTATATTATGTATTGTATTATGTATTATATTATGTATTATATTATGTACTGTTTTATGTATTGTATTATGTAGTTTATTATGTATTATATTATGTACTGTTTTATGTATTGTATTATGTAGTTTATTATGTATTATATTATGTATTGTATTATGTATTATATTATGTGTTGTATTATGTATTATATTATGTAGTTTATTATGTATTATATTATGTATTGTATTATGTATTATATTATGTGTTGTATTATGTACTGTTTTATGTATTGTATTATGTAGTGTATATATTATGTATTGTATTATATGATGTATTGTATTATATTATGTAGTGTAGTATGTATTAATTATTTATTGTATCATATTATGTAGTGTATTATGTATTGTATTATATTATATAGTGTATTATAGCCCATCTATAATTTAGCCCAAACAACTACCTCTCCCCCTACTGTATTTATTTATTTAGCTCCTTTGCACCCCATTATTTCTATTTCTACTTTGCACATTCTTCCACTGCAAATCTACCATTCCAGTGTTTTACTTGTTATATTGTATTTACTTTGCCACCATGGCCTTTTTTGTTGTTGCCTTCACCTCCCTTATCTCACCTCATTTGCTCACATTGTTGTATATAGACTTATTTTTCTACTGTATTATTGACTGTATGTTTGTTTTACTCCATGTGTAACTCTGTGTTGTTGAATGTGTCGAACTGCTTTGCTTTATCTTGGCCAGGTCGCAGTTGTAAATGAGAACTTGTTCTCAACTTGCCTACCTGGTCAAATAAAGGTACAATAAATGTAAAAAAAATAAATAATGTATTGTATTATGTATTGTATTATGTACTGTATTATGTATTGTATTGTATTAGGTATTGTATTATGTACTGTATTATGTATTGTATTGTATTAGGTATTGTATTATGTACTGTATTATGTATTGTATTATAGTATGTATTATATTATATTATGTACTGTATTATATTACGTATTGTATTATGTATTGTATTATATCATATTATGTAGTGAATTATGTATTGTATTATGTATTGTATTATGTATTGTATTATATTATGTATTGTACTATATTATGCAGTGGATTATGTATTGTATTATGTATTGTATTAGAGTATGTATTGTACTATATTATGTAGTGTATTATGTAGTGAATTATATTATGTATTGTATTATGTATTGTATTATAGTATGTATTGTATTACATTATGTAGTGTATTATGTAGTGTATTATAATATGTATTGTATTATGTATTGTACTATATTATGTAGGGTATTATGTAGTGAATTATATTATGTATTGTATTATGTATTGTATTATAGTATGTATTGTATTACATTATGTATGTATTATGTAGTGTATTATAATATGTATTGTATTATGTATTGTACTATATTATGTAGGGTATTATGTAGTATTATATTATGTATTGTATTATGTATTGTATTATGTGTGTGATACGTGTTTGGGATGCGACTGTGATATTTGGTCCTCCCGCCTGGCTCTGTTATGATGAATGCACTAGCTGTGGGTTTCTCTGGATGGGAGAGTCTGCTGAATGGTTCAATTGTAATGTAAATGTAGTGCTATGTATATTTATGTATTGTATTTGTTGTGTTTCCTGTTTGGACCCCAGGAAGAGTTGCCACTGCCTCAGTAACAGCTAATTGGGCATCCTAATAAGTACTACACACTGCTGAGAGATGTAACATAATACACAGACAGACAGACAGACAGACAGACAGACAGACAGACAGACAGACAGACAGACAGACAGACAGACAGACAGACAGACAGACAGACAGACAGACAGACAGACAGACAGACAGACAGACAGACAGACAGACAGACAGACAGACAGACACACACACCCACACACTCACACACACACATCACACAAAGACAGACAGACAGACAGACAGAGACACACAGAGAGAGAAAAGCAGCTACTGTAACGACAAACACTCCTCGCATCAGACAGAACTAGAGATGGAATTAACCACAGCATTTTAGGAAAGCCACCTGTGTGCGCGTGTGTTTATCTGTGTGTGTATATCTGTGTGTAATAAACAGCCAGGCAGCACACCTAGTAGTGTGATGAGTTACTTCCTGGAACAGGAGTCTGCACCATAATAACTGATGTTAATGGGAGCTGACGACACCACTTAATTATTCTCTGACTCAGTGAACCAGCCTTGTTTTAATTGGACAGACAGGTAGCAGGAGACGTCACCCAGACTGAACCAAACCGGCTGCATTTTTAAAAACCGAAAACAAAAATACCACAGTCCACAGCTGGTGTTTCTGACAACGCTGTTCGGCACTCGGACGGAAAGATGGATGACGGAAGAACGAAGAACGATATCACTGGCTCATCACAAAGGTGGGGAAGAGACAGAGACGGATGAGGGGGAGAATGTGCGTAGGCGAGCATCTTTCCCCTCCATCCCTCCTACATCCCTCCATCCTCCCAGAACCACATCTATCCTCTCTCCATTCCTCTGTCCTCCCTCCCACCTCCCTCCATCCTCCCTCCATCCTCCCAGAACCACATCTATCCTCTCTCCATCCCTCCTACCTCCCTCCATCCTCCCAGAACCACATCTATCCTCTCTCCATCCCTCCTACCTCCCTCCATCCTCCCAGAACCACATCTATCCCCTCTCCATCCCTCCTACCTCCCTCCATCCTCCCAGAACCACATCTATCCTCTCTCCATCCCTCCTACCTCCCTCCATCCTCCCAGAACCACATCTATCCTCTGTCCTCCCTCCTCCCTCCCTCCATCCTCCCACCATCCTCCCAGAACTACATCTATCCTCTCTCCATCCCTCTGTCCTCCCTCCTACCTCCCTACATCCTCCCTCCATCCTCCCAGAACCACATCTATCCTCTCTCCATCCCTCTGTCCTCCCTCCTACCTCCCTACATCCTCCCTCCATCCTCCCAGAACCACATATATCCTCTCTCCATTCCTCTGTCCTCCCTCCCACCTCCCTCCATCCTCCCAGAACCACATCTATGCTCTCTCCATCTCTCCATCCCTCCACCCTCTCGCTCTTCCTCCCCACCTCTCTTCCCCAATCCCTAGGTACGCCGGGATCTAGAGTGTCTGCTGGCACTACCAGACTCACAACAGCCGGTTGCCATGTACTTGACTCAATGTTATTCATGGTACACCCGGACACTGAGAACGACCATTCATTGGAATTGTTTCACATGGCAACAAGCTTTCAACAGAGGACTAATAAGGAAGAGACAGGGAGAGCAGGCTTGGCTATAGGGCCACTCAGGCTGGAGAAAGTCATGCAGGGGAGACTGAGAAGGAAACGGTTGCCTTGGTGATCTCGTTTTAACACCAATCATTCGCTAAGCACAATGCTTTTTCAGAGACGGAGAACTACCTGAATAATTTCCTTGTGCACAATAGATTTTAAAGAGCATTTATTCAAATGAATGTTCTCTGAAACAATTGAACAACGCACCACCGTAAACCCACTTGCCTGTGTTCGTCTGAACAGTGGAGCAGCAGTCTGATGCACTTTGTGTTATACATTTAAATGTCTATAAGATTCCTATTGCCCAAGTTCTCTTAGATTGGACAGTCTCCAGGGCCACAAATGTTGTGTGTTTGCTTGTACCCAATGGATAGACTACATCTGCATGTCCTCAATTATCTCCTCAATTCAACCACCTTGTCAAGGTGCAGTCTGACAAAACATCAGCATTGAGACTGTCCCATCAACACAACACAGAAAATATGCCTTTTCCCTGATGCAACTAAATGTATATAAGATTCCTATTACCCAAGCTCTCTTAGACTGGACATCCTCTGTGTGTGTGTGTGTGTGTGTGTGTGTGTGTGTGTGTGTGTGTGTGTGTGTGTGTGTGTGTGTGTGTGTGTGTGTGTGTGTGTGTGTGTGTGTGTGTGTGTGTGTGTGTGTGTGTGTGTGTGTGTGTGTGTGTGTGTGTGTGTGTGTGTGTGTGTGTGTGTGTGTGTGTGTGTGTACCAAATAGATAAACAACTCAACAACCTTATCAAGGTACAGTCTAACAAAACTGTCCCATCAATAGAAAAAATAAAATATGTTTCCAACTGAAACTATACAATGTGATACTCTAAGGAGACGTTTAGTTACCAACACTGGTTAAGACGTGGCCTAGGAGGCATGAAATGTAACAAAGCCTAGTATTCTCAAATCATTATTTCAAACCATCACAGACCCTAAGAATGCATTTTGTCAACTACACGACGGCTGACAATTTGAAACTTATCTACCCGTCTACGACAAGCGACTCAACAAATAAACCTGAGAGACGAAGGGACAAAAGCTAAACGTAACTCCATATTAGAGTCATCTGAATAAAAACCATTGTCCTGAGGTAATCTGTCCTGAGGTAATCTGTCCTGAGGTAATCTGTCCTGGGGTAATCTGTCCTGAGGTAATCTGTCCTGAGGTAATCTGTCCTGAGGTAATCTGTCCTGGGGTAATCTGTCCTGGGGTAATCTGTCCTGAGGTAATCTGTCCTGAGGTAATCTGTCCTGAGGTAATCTGTCCTGAGGTAATCTGTCCTGAGGTAATCTGTCCTGGGGTAATCTGTCCTGAGGTAATCTGTCTTGAGGTAATCTGACTTGAGGTAATCTGTCCTGAGGTAATCTGTCCTGAGGTAATCTGTTTTGAGGTAATCTGTCCTGAGGTAATCTGTCCTGAGGTAATCTGTCCTGAGGTAATCTGTCCTGAGGTAATCTGTCTTGAGGTAATCCTCAACCCATTGTGAGTCTTCAGCACTGAAATGTGTCACTGTATGGTTAGGACTGCTGTAATGGATGTGATGGGCTAATGTGGACAACGCTCTCCTCATCCACTACACGGTAATTATGTTAACTAACATATACACTTTGGATGTCTCTCTCTCTCTCTCTCTCTCTCTCTCTCTCTCTCTCTTCCTCATTTTGCTGGGGATTTGAGGTTATAGATGAAAGTGCAATGATGTGGATTTCGTTCAGACAAAGACGCTAAATCAATATGAAAGGGATAAGTGGGGAGTAGTGTGTGTGTTTGGATGGGGTACTTTAATTTAAGATTGTGTGTATAAGGATGGGAGCTGTGGAGAGGGAATGCACTGGCAGAAGGACAAAGAGGTGAGGTAGCTTCCTTCCTTCATTCTCCTCTGTGTCATTCCCTAGGCAGAGTAGCCTTCATACCCTGGGTAGCTGTGGAGGCCTTGGGGTCGGCTGGTGCTCATTAGCAATGTGCTAGACTGGCTTCAGTACAATAGCCTGTTCAAGGTCTAGACAGTAGCCTGGTCAGGTCTGGACAGTAGCCTGGTCAGGTCTAGACAGTAGCCTGGTCAGGTCTAGACAGTAGCCTGGTCAGGTCTGGACAGTAGCCTGGTCAGGTCTGGACAGTAGCCTGGTCAGGTCTAGACAGTAGCCTGGTCAGGTCTAGACAGTAGCCTGGTCAGGTCTGGACAGTAGCCTGGTCAAGTCTAGACAGTAGCCTGGTCAGGTCTGGACAGTAGCCTGGACAGGTCTGGACAGTAGCCTGGACAGGTCTGGACAGTAGCCTGGTCAAGTCTAGACAGTAGCCTGGTCAGGTCTGGACAGTAGCCTGGTCAGGTCTGGACAGTAGCCTGGACAGGTCTGGTCAGGTCTAGACAGTAGCCTGGTCAAGTCTAGACAGTAGCCTGGTCAGGTCTGGACAGTAGCCTGGTCAAGTCTAGACAGTAGCCTGGTCAGGTCTGGACAGTAGCCTGGACAGGTCTGGACAGGTCTGGACAGTAGCCTGGTCAGGTCTAGACAGTAGCCTGGTCAGGTCTAGACAGTAGCCTGGTCAGGTCTGGACAGTAGCCTGGTCAAGTCTAGACAGTAGCCTGGTCAGGTCTGGACAGTAGCCTGGACAGGTCTGGACAGTAGCCTGGACAGGTCTGGACAGTAGCCTGGTCAAGTCTAGACAGTAGCCTGGTCAGGTCTGGACAGTAGCCTGGTCAGGTCTGGACAGTAGCCTGGACAGGTCTGGTCAGGTCTAGACAGTAGCCTGGTCAAGTCTAGACAGTAGCCTGGTCAGGTCTGGACAGTAGCCTGGTCAAGTCTAGACAGTAGCCTGGTCAGGTCTGGACAGTAGCCTGGACAGGTCTGGACAGGTCTGGACAGTAGCCTGGTCAGGTCGAGACAGTAGCCTAGTCAGGTCAGGACAGTAGCCTGGACAGGTCTGGTCAGGTCTAGACAGTAGCCTGGTCAAGTCTAGACAATAGCCTGGTCAGGTCTAGACAGTAGCCTGGTCAGGTCTGGACAGTAGCCTGGTCAAGTCTAGACAGTAGCCTGGTCAGGTCTGGACAGTAGCCTGGACAGGTCTGGACAGTAGCCTGGTCAAGTCTAGACAGTAGCCTGGTCAGGTCTGGACAGTAGCCTGGACAGGTCTGGACAGGACTGGACAGTAGCCTGGTCAAGTCTAGACAGTAGCCTGGTCAGGTCTGGACAGTAACCTGGACAGGTCTGGACAGGTCTGGACAGTAGCCTGGTCAGGTCTAGACAGTAGCCTGGTCAGGTCTGGACAGTAGCCTGGTCAAGTCTAGACAGTAGCCTGGTCAGGTCTGGACAGTAGCCTGGACAGGTCTGGACAGGTCTGGACAGTAGCCTGGTCAGGTCAAGACAGTAGCCTAGTCAGGTCAGGACAGTAGCCTGGACAGGCCTGGTCAGGTCTAGACAGTAGCCTGGTCAAGTCTAGACAATAGCCTGGTCAGGTCTAGACAGTAGCCTGGTCAGGTCTGGACAGTAGCCTGGTCAAGTCTAGACAGTAGCCTGGTCAGGTCTGGACAGTAGCCTGGACAGGTCTGGACAGTAGCCTGGTCAAGTCTAGACAGTAGCCTGGTCAGGTCTGGACAGTAGCCTGGACAGGTCTGGACAGTAGCCTGGTCAAGTCTAGACAGTAGCCTGGTCAGGTCTGGACAGTAACCTGGACAGGTCTGGACAGGTCTGGACAGTAGCCTGGTCAGGTCAGGACAGTAGCCTGGACAGGTCTGGTCAGGTCTAGACAGTAGCCTGGTCAAGTCTAGACAATAGCCTGGTCAAGTCTAGACAGTAGCCTGGTCAGGTCTGGACAGTAGCCTGGACAGGTCTGGACAGGTCTGGACAGTAGCCTGGTCAGGTCGAGACAGTAGCCTAGTCAGGTCAGGACAGTAGCCTGGACAGGTCTGGTCAGGTCTAGACAGTAGCCTGGTCAAGTCTAGACAGTAGCCTGGTCAGGTCTGGACAGTAGCCTGGACAGGTCTGGACAGTAGCCTGGTCAAGTCTAGAAAGTAGCCTGGTCAGGTCTGGACAGTAGCCTGGACAGGTCTGGACAGGTCTGGACAGTAGCCTGGTCAGGTCAGGACAGTAGCCTGGACAGGTCTGGTCAGGTCTAGACAGTAGCCTGGTCAAGTCTAGACAATAGCCTGGTCAAGTCTAGACAGTAGCCTGGTCAGGTCTAGACAGTAGCCTGGTCAGGTCAGGACAGTAGCCTGGACAGGTCTGGTCAGGTCTAGACAGTAGCCTGGTCAAGTCTAGACAATAGCCTGGTCAAGTCTAGACAGTAGCCTGGTCAGGTCTAGACAGTAGCCTGGTCAGGTCTGGACAGTAGCCTGGTCAGGTCTGGACAGTAGCCTGGTCAGGTCGAGACAGTAGCCTAGTCAGGTCTGGACAGTAGCCTGGTCAGGTCTAGACAGTAGCCTGTTCAGGTCTGGACAGGACTGGGAAAAAGGCTGCAGGGAGAACGGTGTAGGTGCCAGTGACCCACACCACTTCCCCAGTTGACTGACTCTCTCTCTTTCTCCCTTTTCTCTCACCCAACTCTCTCCATCTCTGCCTTTCGGTTTCATTTTCTCTCCCTGCGTCCCTCGCTCCAGCTGCCATCCTCAAGGCTAAAAATATGTTTCCTATCCCACCAGTCCTTCATCAGTTGATCTCTCGTCAGGCCAGACAGATAGAGGAACAGAGACAGATGGACAATAACGCCCCTCGTGTTCATCTATCTCCAATCACACTCTGGCCCTCTGGCCACTATGATCCAACATGTCAGCATGTCAGTCACATCCCACAATGGAACTCTCTCATAGACTAATTGATTTTCCACTTCAATTAAAGCATTGGCTTGTGCAGTGCTATGAGTCATTGAGGTTGGAATTCATTCTGTTTAAATGTCCATAATAATTTCAAACTATTTCACTCCTTAAACTACCTGTAGGCCTATAGACAGTGAGGTGGAGAGCAATGGGGATGGTCCCAAGGGAACCGACAGGATGAAGTAAATCAGTGGAGGCTAGTTCTTTCACTCACCAAGCAAACAAGAACAATTCAAAAAATAAATCTGCAGCCTTTAACAGCAATAATTCAACAATAGACGACGGAGAAATCACATTTTTTTAAAGTCTCATTTTCCAAGGCCCTGTTGTTTCGTTGGCCTGGCCCTGAATCATGCTCCACAAAGGGACCACATTGAGCAGCGGCTTCCAGTTCAAGGTGTTGAGTGGGGAAGTCTGGGTAATTGTACGACGCGGTGCCATGCTTTCAGTTTCAGTGCGGGAGGCTGATGACACACTTGGCGTGGCGAGCGGCCATTATAAGGAATCATGGGATATAAGTGAACGCTAATGAGGAACCAATGGGAAGCGACGGCGGGAGGCGGTAGGTCGCTATGGTAACAGGATAATACTCTGGCCATGGCGTTATTATACTGTAAATCAATGGAACTGCATGTGAGAACTTGTTGTACTGGTATTAAATGCATTTGAATGCAAAGTGCAGTTTTTTTTTCCCACCAGCTCATTTAAATGCAAAGTGCTGGTTTGTACCTTACAATTACTGTCAAAACTTACATGTGAACAACTTGATATTTGTACCTCCAAATGTAAGTTCTTGCATTTGAACAATTTAGCTGAGACTTTATTTGACTTTCTATGCAATCATGCCCACCAGATACTTGCTATCAAGCAATCAATACGTTTTCTGGCCTTTTTGTCATGATGAGTCGTACATAGAACCACTTCAACTCTTTTTTGTCATGATGAGTCGTATATAGAACCACTTCAACTCTTTTTGTCATGATGAGTCGTACATAGAACCACTTCAACTCTTTTTGTCATGATGAGTCGTATATAGAACCACTTCAACTCTTTTTGTCATGATGAGTCGTATATAGAACCACTTCAACTCTTTTTGTCATGATGAGTCGTATATAGAACCACTTCAACTCTTTTTGTCATGATGAGTCGTATATAGAACCACTTCAACTCTTTTTGTCATGATGAGTCGTATATAGAACCACTTCACCTCTTTTTGTCATGATGAGTCGTATATAGAACCACTTCAACTCTTTTTGTCATGATGAGTCGTATATAGAACCACTTCACCTCTTTTTGTCATGATGAGTCGTAT
The DNA here is from genome assembly GCF_021184085.1 of Oncorhynchus gorbuscha. Lineage (NCBI taxonomy): Eukaryota > Metazoa > Chordata > Actinopteri > Salmoniformes > Salmonidae > Oncorhynchus > Oncorhynchus gorbuscha. Next base: position 9,186,237 of record NC_060196.1, on the reverse strand, counting down.
ATAGAACCACTTCACCTCTTTTTGTCATGATGAGTCGTATATAGAACCACTTCAACTCTTTTTGTCATGATGAGTCGTATATAGAACCACTTCACCTCTTTTTGTCATGATGAGTCGTATATAGAACCACTTCAACTCTTTTTGTCATGATGAGTCGTATATAGAACCACTTCAACTCTTTTTGTCATGATGAGTCGTATATAGAACCACTTCAACTCTTTTTGTCATGATGAGTCGTACATAGAACCACTTCACCTTCCAACAAATATTCAGTAATCAAGTCATAAAAAGCATCTAACAAGCATCACATGGATGTTAGCTAAAATGTCCAACTGACACGTTCACATTTAGCCGCCCCACATTCTCATGCTGGCTGTTTCCCATCTCATATCAGTGAGCCACTGTGATGTACAATTCTGTATCCATCGCTGACACTATGGGCAAAAATGGCATCTTATTGCCTATATAGAGACCCACCAAACCCAAACCCTACCCCTTACCCTAAACCGGGTTTGTCTCCAAACCCAACCCTCCCTCCCCGTAAACTGATACATCACACTCTCTCCCTTCCTTGAGCCCACCCCTCTCTTTAATCACCTTTTGGTTTAGTATGATGTGGTTTTCTTTTATTTCTACAATTGTAAAGTGACTTTGGGTCCTTGAAAATAACTATATATCTCCCATCTATTATTACAACTTCTAACCAAAGTCCAATCTGGTCAAAGGTAGTGCACTATAAAGGGAATAGGGAACCATTTGGGAGGCTGACACTGTCATTGTAACTGTACCACTGTAGGTAGATGGGACAACACTACATGTCAGCCCTCCTCACACTCTCCTGATCCCACCGAACTAACACACTGACACTGTGACACAAATTACCCCTCATACAAACTCGTACATCACTCAAATGAGGGAACTAACGGTTAACAGTCTAAAACAAGTGTCTTATTCCCTTTAAAATGTCTGACTTAGCTAACCTATTCATCATAGTGTGGCCCGTGTGTGGCAGTCGCCCGGGTGATGGGGTGTAATTCACCTGGCAGGGATGACAGGTTGGTAACCACCACTGTTGGACTGGAAATAGAGAGATGGGTGTGTGGGTAGAGAGAGAGAGAGAGAGAGACACAGAGAGACACAGAGAGACCGAGACAGAGACACAGAGAGACAGAGAGAGAGCGAGAGAGAGAGAGACAGAGACAGAGACAGAGACAGAGACAGAGAGAGAGAGAGAGAGAGAGAGAGAGAGAGAGAGAGAGAGAGAGAGAGAGAGAGAGAGAGAGAGAGAGAGAGAGAGAGAGAGAGACAGAGACACAGAGAAAGAGAGACAGGGAGAGGGGGAGAGGGAGAGAGAGTGAGCGAGACAGAGAGAGACAGAGAGAGAGACAGAGAGAGAGAGACAGAGAGAGAGAGAGAGAGACAGAGAGAGAGACCGAGAGAGAGAAAGGAGTATGAACTAAGAGAAAAGAGAAAGTGGATAGAATGACAGAGGGAGAGAAGAGAGGGGGCGAGAGGAAAGAGAAAGATGGGAGTAAGAGAAGGTATACTATAGAGATAGGATGGAGAGAATAGCAGGAGAGGACAGAGAAAGAGGGAGGTAGAAGGTATACTATAGAGATAGGATGGAGAGAATAGCAGGAGAGGACAGAGAAAGAGGGAGGTAGAAGGTATACTATAGAGATAGGATGGAGAGAATAGCAGGAGAGGACAGAGAAAGAGGGAGGTAGAAGGTATAATGTAAAGATAGGATGGAGAGAATAGCAGGAGAGGACAGAGAAAGAGGGAGGTAGAAGGTATACTATAGAGATAGGATGGAGAGAATAGCAGGAGAGGACAGAGAATGAGGGAGGCAGAGAGGGTATATTAGTATTCATATTATGGTGTATAGATATTGGAAGAAGAGCAATAGCATGAGATGACAGAGAGGGAGGACAGAAAAACAGAGATATCA
>NC_060196.1:9166786-9179286 GCF_021184085.1 Oncorhynchus gorbuscha | reverse complement strand
GTACCACTCCGGCCTTGTTCAGAGTTAGTTAGTACCACTCCGGCCTTGATCAGAGTTAGTTAGTACCACTCCGGCCTTGATCAGAGTTAGTTAGTACCACTCCGGCCTTGATCAGAGTTAGTTAGTACCACTCCGGCCTTGATCAGAGTTAGTTAGTACCACTCCGTACCATCAGAGTTAGTTAGTACCACTCCGGCCTTGATCAGAGTTAGTTAGTACCACTCCGGCCTTGATCAGAGTTAGTTAGTACCACTCCGGCCTTGATCAGAGTTAGTTAGTACCACTCCGGCCTTGATCAGAGTTAGTTAGTACCACTCCGGCCTTGATCAGAGTTAGTTAGTACCACTCCGGCCTTGATCAGAGTTGTTAGTACCACTCCGGCCTTGATCAGAGTTAGTTAGTACCACTCCGGCCTTGATCAGAGTTAGTTAGTACCACTCCGGCCTTGATCAGAGTTAGTTAGTACCACTCCGGCCTTGATCAGAGTTAGTTAGTACCACTCCGGCCTTGATCAGAGTTAGTTAGTACCACTCCGGCCTTGATCAGAGTTAGTTAGTACCACTCCGGCCTTGATCAGAGTTAGTTAGTACCACTCCGGCCATGATCAGAGTTAGTTAGTACCACTCCGGCCTTGATCAGAGTTAGTTAGTACCACTCCGGCCTTGATCAGAGTTAGTTAGTACCACTCCGGCCTTGATCAGAGTTAGTTAGTACCACTCCGGCCTTGATCAGAGTTAGTTAGTACCACTCCGGCCTTGATCAGAGTTAGTTAGTACCACTCCGGCCTTGATCAGAGTTAGTTAGTACCACTCCGGCCTTGATCAGAGTTAGTTAGTACCACTCCGGCCTTGTTCAGAGTTAGTTAGTACCACTCCGGCCTTGATCAGAGTTAGTTAGTACCACTCCGGCCTTGATCAGAGTTAGTTAGTACCACTCCGGCCTTGAGAGTTAGTTAGTCAGAGTTAGTTAGTACCACTCCGGCCTTGATCAGAGTTAGTTAGTACCACTCCGGCCTTGATCAGAGTTAGTTAGTACCACTCCGGCCTTGATCAGAGTTAGTTAGTACCACTCCGGCCTTGTTCAGAGTTAGTTAGTACCACTCCGGCCTTGATCAGAGTTAGTTAGTACCACTCCGGCCTTGATCAGAGTTAGTTAGTACCACTCCGGCCTTGATCAGAGTTAGTTAGTACCACTCCGGCCTTGATCAGAGTTAGTTAGTACCACTCCGGCCTTGATCAGAGTTAGTTAGTACCACTCCGGCCTTGATCAGAGTTAGTTAGTACCACTCCGGCCTTGATCAGAGTTAGTTAGTACCACTCCGGCCTTGATCAGAGTTAGTTAGTACCACTCCGGCCTTGATCAGAGTTAGTTAGTACCACTCCGGCTCCGGCCTTGATCAGAGTTAGTTAGTACCACTCCGGCCTTGATCAGAGTTAGTTAGTACCACTCCGGCCTTGATCAGAGTTAGTTAGTACCACTCCGGCCTTGATCAGAGTTAGTTAGTACCACTCCGGCCTTGATCAGAGTTAGTTAGTACCACTCCGGCCTTGATCAGAGTTAGTTAGTTAGTACCACTCCGGCCTTGATCAGAGTTAGTTAGTACCACTCCGGCCTTGATCAGAGTTAGTTAGTACCACTCCGGCCTTGATCAGAGTTAGTTAGTACCACTCCGGCCATGATCAGAGTTAGTTAGTACCACTCCGGCCTTGATCAGAGTTAGTTAGTACCACTCCGGCCTTGATCAGAGTTAGTTAGTACCACTCCGGCCTTGATCAGAGTTAGTTAGTACCACTCCGGCCTTGATCAGAGTTAGTTTAGTACCACTCCGGCCTTGATCAGAGTTAGTTAGTACCAGTACCCTCCGGCCTTGATCAGAGTTAGTTAGTACCACTCCGGCCTTGATCAGAGTTAGTTAGTACCACTCCGGCCTTGATCAGAGTTAGTTAGTACCACTCCGGCCTTGATCAGAGTTAGTTAGTACCACTCCGGCCTTGATCAGAGTTAGTTAGTACCACTCCGGCCTTGATCAGAGTTAGTTAGTACCACTCCGGCCTTGATCAGAGTTAGTTAGTACCACTCCGGCCTTGATCAGAGTTAGTTAGTACCACTCCGGCCTTGATCAGAGTTAGTTAGTACCACTCCGGCCTTGATCAGAGTTAGTTAGTACCACTCCGGCCTTGATCAGAGTTAGTACCACTCCGGCCATGATCAGAGTTAGTTAGTACCACTCCGGCCTTGATCAGAGTTAGTTAGTACCACTCCGGCCTTGTTCAGAGTTAGTTAGTACCACTCCGGCCTTGATCAGAGTTAGTTAGTACCACTCCGGCCTTGATCAGAGTTAGTTAGTACCACTCCGGCCATGATCAGAGTTAGTTAGTACCACTCCGGCCTTGATCAGAGTTAGTTAGTACCACTCCGGCCTTGTTCAGAGTTAGTTAGTACCACTCCGGCCTTGATCAGAGTTAGTTAGTACCACTCCGGCCTTGTTCAGAGTTAGTTAGTACCACTCCGGCCTTGATCAGAGTTAGTTAGTACCACTCCGGCCTTGATCAGAGTTAGTTAGTACCACTCCGGCCTTGATCAGAGTTAGTTAGTACCACTCCGGCCTTGATCAGAGTTAGTTAGTACCACTCCGGCCATGATCAGAGTTAGTTAGTACCACTCCGGCCTTGATCAGAGTTAGTTAGTACCACTCCGGCCTTGATCAGAGTTAGTTAGTACCACTCCGGCCTTGATCAGAGTTAGTTAGTACCACTAGTACCACCGGCCTTGATCAGAGTTAGTTAGTACCACTCCGGCCATGATCAGAGTTAGTTAGTACCACTCCGGCCTTGATCAGAGTTAGTTAGTACCACTCCGGCCTTGATCAGAGTTAGTTAGTACCACTCCGGCCTTGATCAGAGTTAGTTAGTACCACTCCGGCCTTGATCAGAGTTAGTTAGTACCACTCCGGCCTTGATCAGAGTTAGTTAGTACCACTCCGGCCTTGATCAGAGTTAGTTAGTACCACTCCGGCCTTGATCAGAGTTAGTTAGTACCACTCCGGCCTTGATCAGAGTTAGTTAGTACCACTCCGGCCTTGATCAGAGTTAGTTAGTACCACTCCGGCCTTGATCAGAGTTAGTACCACTCCAGCCTTTCAGTACCACTCCGGCCTTGTTCAGAGTTAGTTAGTACCACTCCGGCCTTGATCAGAGTTAGTTAGTACCACTCCGGCCTTGATCAGAGTTAGTTAGTACCACTCCGGCCATGATCAGAGTTAGAACGTCAGTCACTACCCAAGAAGAATTACAGACAGATAACGATTCACGCAGGTCCCTTCAAATCTTAAATCACACCTGTTCATAACACAAATAACAACTAGGTTTTCTAGTTGTTTTCTGAATATATTCATTAAATTGCTATTTGCTCTTCCCAGTTAGCTCAGGATGTTTATTGACCTAAAATTCATTATTTCTCAATGTTATTCAGTGTTTCGTTTATCCATCTACAAACAAATGTTTATTATTTTCTTTTCATGTTTCTTTGTCATCTTATTTTTCTAAAGTTAACCCCAGGGCAGCAAAACATTTTCAATATCCTAATTGTGTAGTTTTATCTGGAATTCAAACTGCAAGTCACTGAGCGAAAGGATATAGTGCAAACTCTGGAAAACTCTGTAGAGCCTAGTCATTTACTAGACAGACTCATAACACAGTGACTGACCGGCACACCTTTCCAGTCAGGTGTTGTCTGCCCTGCAGAGAGGTGTACTGTAACTATGAGAGTCGTCTCACGGCCCGGACACCTTTCAGACAGTGTCCGTAAAAGTAGTGCAGAGACGTGAGTTGGCAGGTCGGCAAGTGCCCTCGTCAACCTTGACTTCATTTCCCCAATATCAAATCAATATCCTGCTGACTGGGCAAGTCATTCAGCTGCACGCCGTTTTGGCCAGAGGTAGAGTACAGCAGGGTGTTGGGAGGCTTCTGTTCATCTCTCTCTATCACCTACACTGGCCTCTTCCCATAATTCCTCACTTCACATTTCCACCTAATGATCATTATCCAGATGAAGATGATTGGAAATTGCGAGTTTAATGGAGGGAGAAAAAATGAGTAAAAAAAGCTGGTATGTGGTTTTGAAGAAGTAGTTCTAGGGACGCACACACACACACACACACACACACACACACACACACACACACACACACACACACACACACACACACACACACACACACACACACACACACACACACACACACACACACACACACACACACACACACACACACTCACTTGTGCTCTCTGGCCTTAAGCCTCAGAATGAGTGTAACCATCTCCTGTGGCATATGACGTTTCCAAGACGACGAGTGGCCCCCCCCCACACACACACGGGAAATAAAGCTAATAAATAACGAGGAGCAAAGCAAGAACAGTGTGGTGTGTGTGTGTGTGTGTGTGTGTGTGTGTGTGTGTGTGTGTGTGTGTGTGTGTGTGTGTGTGTGTGTGTGTGTGTGTGTGTGTGTGTGTGTGTGTGTGTGTGTGTGTGTGTGTGTGTGTGTGTGTGTGTGTGTGTGTGTGTGTACAGAGTTAGCACAGGTATGGGGATGATATAGATTGATGATTTTCTCTCCTTCTCATCTCTCCCCCCTCTCTCTCTCTCTCTCTCTCTCTCTCCCCCTCTCTCTCTCCCCCTCTCTCTCTCCCCCTCTCTCTCTCCCCCTCTCTCTCCCCCCCTCTCTCTCCCCCTCTCTCTCTCCCCCTCTCTCTCTCCCCTCTCAGATAGAGCAGCCAGGTGAGGAACATTCCGTGTCTAATGGTAGTTCTCCACGGGTCACTGCCTCCTCGTCTGCTACCACGTATCTTACTAAATCCATCTTCTGTGACACCCACACACACACTGGTCCGTCTTTCACAGTCACATACAGACAGACACACGCCCTGTCAAGTTCTCTCTATTGCACCACATACATACACTAACGGACGCTCACATACACTTTCACGTTCAAGCAAACATCGAATTACAGACAGATAACGACTCTCACACATCTAACATACACACTACTGTATACTTCTCCTCTCTCAATGTAATCCAACTCTCTCCCTCTCTCTCTCCCTCTCTCCCTCTCTACCCCCCTCTCTCCCTCTCTACCTTCCTCTCTCCCTCCCTCTCTCCCTCTCCCCCTCTCTACATCCCTCTCTCCCTCTCCCCCTCTCTACCTCCCTCTCTCCTTCTCCCCCCTCTACCTCCCTCCTCCCTTTCTCCCTCTCCCCCTCTCTCCCTCTCTATCTCTCCCTCTCCATCTCTGCCTCTCTCCCTCTCCCCCTCCATCTCTCCCTGTCTCCATCTCTCCCCCTCCATCTCTCCCTCTCCATCTCTGCCTCTCTCCCTCTCCCCCTCCATCTCTCCCTGTCTCCATCTCTCCAACTCACCATCTCGCCACCTCTCTCCATGGATATCTAAGACTCTATACGCTATGCGTGGTTCCTCATCAGCTGACGTCTTGGTGACCACTAGTCTTCCTGGGTTTCCCTCTGTTTCTATTGGCCTCCATTATATCCACTACTTCTCCGTCCCAGGTCCGTGGCAGACTGTGGTACAGTATGGTGGTCTGTGTCCAGACTGAAGACAAACAGACAGACAACTGTCTAAACAGGGCCGTGCTGAGAGAGACCCAGGCAGAGAGACCCATGCAGAGAGACCCAGGGAGCGAGACAGCCGCAATAACCACCAGGCTGGATAGAGGGAGACCCTCTTATGATGGCTCCTTCATCACACACGTCTGTAAACACACACTCATACCCAGAATAAACACACACACTCACACAAGCGCACACACGCACACCCTCAATAAACACACCAGGCCTAAGTGTCTAACGAGGCCAACCCCCGAGCTAAATCAACTCAATCCAACAAAGGGGATATTATGTTCAAATTGTACCAGTGAACAATGAAATAAGCTATTGATAACAATTCAATTAGATATAATAGTGTCTACAATTACCTACTTATTGTTCAGTATCTTAAAAGATAAGCTTCAATGAAGGCACATTAAAATAAAACAGATTGCAAACAATTTAATTTGATAGCTTTTTTTAACCAAAAGACAGCCAGTTCCTCAAACACTTAAATCAAGAAAAAAGGCTAATTACCATTAGCTGAGTGCTTTCCAAAAACTCATTTGTAAACTCAATTTAAGTTCATCAAAAGACGCAAGAGATACATGAATACGAGATTCAATTGAATGTCTGTTGCATTCTTTGATGAAGTTAAATTGAGTTTACAAATGAGTTTCTTTCTATGTGCGACACCAAGAGTATACGTTAGGTCCACATTCCCCTACAGCGCTACTTTACACGGACTGCAGCAGCTCAAATGTGTGTGTGTGTGTGTGTGTGTGTGTGTGTGTGTGTGTGACTGCATGCATGTGTGTCGCGTGTGTGCCTCATCATCTCTCATTAACCTCATTGGTTGAGCAGGTGTCTCAATTCAGGTAGCTTTGTTCACACACATGTACTGCCAGCTCCTGCGCTAATCAATTGCAAACACTACATGTGTTTGAAGAAGAAAAAACACGACAAAAATACCCACAACACACAGAGGATACACTCTCCATTTTGTGTCCCCACCCAAAAAAGCAGCCTTGTTACGCCCTCTGTTCTCTTGGAACGTGATTGAACCAGCTTGAATCAAGCCGACCTATCACATTCCCAGCATGCTCGATGCTAAGGCACACACTGAGAGGCGGGTACAGGCCTACTGTACAGCGATGTCTTTAGCCATCAAACTATCAAAGTGGGGCCTCTCTGTGATGCAGCAGTCTCTCTGTGTACTGAGCCAAAAACCATGTCAAATGGCAACGTCCAAAGCGGTCCACTGTCTAAAGCTAAGCTAGCGTAGCGGCTGGGCTATTGAATGTGCTGAGTGTATGCTAATGCTGTTGCGGCAGCTCAATGACAAAGCAGATTTCAAAGCTATTGGTGATGCTAATTGGATAAGGCTGTAGCATGAAGCTAAATAGCATCAGTGAATCTCTTGTCCTTCTGTTATAGGAATCTGAAGGCTTTCCGGTAACTTCAAATGGAGTTCTCAACTTGGTTGTGAGGTCCTACTGCTCTTCATTGAGATACCACTGATCTGATGGTGAATGGAGGGGTTGAAATATTGCCTTGAATTCTTCCTTTCAAATGCTGTACATACCAGTGTCAACCTCAAGGAGGGACGCAGTGGAGGAAGGAAGGATAGTAGGACCAAAGGAGGGAAGGAGAATCCCTGTGGTCTCAGCCAGACTCCAGCCCAGGGATGAATTGACAAAGTATTTGATCATTGCTGTGCACCACCACAGTGTAGCCTGTGTCGTGATAAGCTGCAGGGAGACCTCAAGGTGTCTGGTGGTGTTTTCACACAGCTGTTCCACGGGATAGAGCCTTCACTCTGCAGTGGATGGGTGTGTGACGGACAGACGGAACAGTCGGCTGTGGACCGGATCTTTATCAACACTCCATCACTGAGCTGGAGACATGACTGGCTGACAGGTGTTACTGTACACTGGGACTGTGTGTGTTACATTCCAGATGGGCTCTTGGCTTCAACCTTTATCGAATACATGACCCCAGCGTACAGCCCAACAGAGAGCTGGGAACTTTTCATATTCTATTAATGGACTTCTTTGAGTAAAGATATGAGGAATATACTTCTATACTGTTCACAAGCCAATGTTTCAAGTAAAATAATTTAGCAGGAGAGAGAGCAAGAGAAATCAATATAAATTAGAGAGATAAATTAACAGCGAGAAAGAAGAGAGAGAGAAAGCAAAATACATAGAGAGAGAAGCTAGAGAGAAAGAAGAGCGTTAGTGAGTGCTAAATAGAGAGAGAGAGAGAGAGAGAGAGAGAGAGAGAGAGAGAGAGAGAGAGAGAGAGAGAGAGAGAGAGAGAGAGAGAGAGAGAGAGAGAGAGAGAGAGAGAGAGAGAGAGAGAGAGAGAGAGAGAGAGAGAGAGAGAGAGAGAGAGAGAGAGAGAGAGAGAGAGAGAGAGAGAGAGAGAGAGTGTGAGAAAGAGAGAGAGAGAGGTGAGAAAGAGAGAGCGTGAGAGAGAGAGAGAGAGAGAGAGAGAGAGAGAGAGAGAGAGAGAGAGAGAGAGAGAGAGAGAGAGAGAGAGAGAGAGAGAGAGAGAGAGAGAGAGAGAGAGAGAGAGAGAGAGAGAGAGAGAGAGAGAGAGAACGTGAGAAATAGTGAGAGAGAGAGAGAGAGAGAGAGAGAGAGAGAGAGAGAGAGAGAGAGAGAGAGAGAGAGAGAGAGAGAGAGAGAGAGAGAGAGAGAGAGAGAGAGAGAGAGAGAGAGAGAGAGAGAGAGAGAGGGAACGTGAGAAATAGTGAGAGAGAGAGAGAGAGAGAGAGAGAGAGAGAGAGAGAGAGAGAGAGAGAGAGAGAGAGAGAGAGAGAGAGAGAGAGAGAGAGAGAGAGAGAGAGAGAGAGAAGAGAGAGCTAGCAAGCGCTAAATAGAGGGAGAGAGAGAGAGAGAGAGAGAGAGAGAGAGAGAGAGAGAGAGAGAGAGAGAGAGAGAGAGCGTGAAAGAGAGAGAGAGCGTGAGAAAGAGAGAGAGAGAGAGAGAGCGTGAGAAAGAGAGAGAGAGCGTGAGAAAGAGAGAGAGAGAGAGAGAGAGAGAGAGAGTGTGAGAAAGAGAGAGTGTTAGTGAGCGCTAAATAGAGGGAGAGAGAGAGAGAGAGAGAGAGAGAAAGAGAGAGAGAGGGAGAGAGAGAGAGAGAGAGAGAGAGAGAGAGAGAGAGAGAGAGAGAGAGAGAGAGAGAGAGAGAGAGAGAGAGAGAGAGAGAAAGAGAGAGAGAGAGAGAGAGAGACAGAGAGAGAGAGAGAGCGAGAGAAAGAGAGAGAGAGATAGAGAGAGCGCTAGCGAGCGCTAAAGAGAGGACTCAATTGGTGGGTCAGAGGGTCAGGAGCAGCCAGGGAGTCAAACAAATTCCACTGTGCAGGCCCACAGAGTATATACTAGAACAATAGCAGGGAGAAAAGGCTTTGGACTGCAGGCCCACAGAGTCAACAGAGCCTGGGCTGGAACAATAGCAGGGAGAAAAGGCTTGGACCACAGGCAACAAGAATAGCATATTCAAAACAGACCCATGGTTTCAGAACGGGAAGGTAATGCAATCGTAAAAAAAACATGCTCTATATAGCCTGCAAAGTGCATACTAATCCCCTCCCCAGCCCTCCAAAGGCACATGTACAATAGAGCAATAGAGTCCTTCTAATCTTTAAAAGCTTGTAAATCCTCCATACATTTCCCCTTTCCTACTTTTCCCCAGCCTGAAGTTAATCAAAGGGGATAAATCAGGACTGGAGACAGTTACAGTATTAGACATGCACAACCAGTCACCCCGCGGGCAATTAACCACAATTAAAGTTATACATTTATGATGTCTGCAACTCGCATTACAAAGGAGTAATTGCCTCGGTAGCTTTTAAGGCTTTGGCAGAGACCGTCTATAATAGACGCCTGGCTAGTTATGGGGGCTGCCCAAAAAACATGTTTTACAGAGAACAAATGGACATGGCTCTAACGAATGAATGACAAGAGGCTGGAGCGCCACCAAATCCACTCCCTATTCTTCTTTCACTGGCCGTCGTGAGCTTCGAGCTTTGAAGCAATAGCACCAGCACCGATAAAGAACTGTATCCTACGTTGATATTGCAGTGGGCAGGCAGATTCTTTCCGCAAACACTATTTTTCTATTCGAACCCGTTCCGATTTGTTTCGTATCCGTCGTCAGTCATGGTGTCACGGCGTTTCATAGACAGTGGATGACGAAATGATGACATGCCGAAGACAGACGGAGGGAAGATCAATCGGTGTAGTTGCAGTTGGGTCAACCATAATGTCAGGCGGTCAACGTTGGAGGTCTTGACCTGAGGTGAGTGGTGAGCAGGTGTCGACCAGAGGTCCAGATGGTTCAGACGTTCTACACTGTTGGTCATTGACCTCACAGTGGAACGTTCAGCAGGGTGCTCAACCCAGAGTCAGGTCTGATTATAGCAGAGGAAATCCTCTGGACTGTATAGGGCTGTGTATGAAGAGGGTTGCATGCAGCTTCTTTTCTCCACTGACGACAAAAACAAACTGTGATTGGTCAAAACCTTTGTGATGTTGCACGGGTCGAGAAAGCAGATGCAACTGTAGGCTGTAGACCGATCAGATGGGATGGGATATTGGTCTGAGAGTGTCCTCTATATGACTGTAGGCTGTGGAACGATCAGATGGGATATTGGTCTGAGAGTGTCCTCTATACGACTGTAGGCTGTGGAACGATCAGATGGGATATTGGTCTGAGAGTGTCCTCTATACGACTGTAGGCTGTGGAACGATCAGATGGGATATTGGTCTGAGAGTGTCCTCTATACGACTGTTGGCTGTGGAACGATCAGATGGGATATTAGTCTGAGAGTGTCCTCTATACGACAGTAGGCTGTGGAACGATCAGATGGGATATTGGTCTGAGAGTGTCCTCTATACGACTGTCGGCTGTAGAACGATCAGATCGGATATTGGTCTGAGAGTGTCCTCTATACGACTGTAGGCTGTGGAACGATCAGATGGGATATTGGTCTGAGAGTGTCCTCTATACGAATGTAGGCTGTGGAACGATCAGATGGGATATTGGTCTGAGAGTGTCCTCTATACGACTGTAGGCTGTGGAACGATCAGATGGGATATTGGCCTGAGAGTGTCCTCTATACGACTGTAGGCTGTGGAACGATCAGATGGGATATTGGTCTGAGAGTGTCCTCTATATGAATGTAGGCTGTGGAACGATCAGATGGGACATTGGTCTGAGAGTGTCCTCTATACGACTCTAGGCTGTGGAACGATCAGATGGGATATTGGCCTGAGAGTGTCCTCTATACGACTGTAGGCTGTGGAACGATCAGATGGGATATTGGTCTGAGAGTGTCCTCTATACGACTGTAGGCTGTGGAACGATCAGATGGGATATTGGTCTGAGAGTGTCCTCTATACGACTGTAGGCTGTGGAACGATCAGATGGGATATTGGTCTGAGAGTGTCCTCTATACGACTGTAGGCTGTGGAACGATCAGATGGGATATTGGTCTGAGAGTGTCCTCTATACGACTCTAGGCTGTGGAACGATCAGATGGGATATTGGCCTGAGAGTGTCCTCTATACGACTGTAGGCTGTGGAACGATCAGATGGGATATTGGTCTGAGAGTGTCCTCTATACGACTGTAGGCTGTAGAACGATCAGATAGGATATTGGTCTGAGAGTGTCCTCTATACGACTGTAGGCTGTAGAACAATCAGATGGGATATTGGTCTGAGAGTGTCCTCTATGCGACTGTAGGCTGTGGAACGATCAGATGGGATATTGGTCTGAGAGTGTCCTCTATACGACTGTAGGCTGTGGAACGATCAGATGGGATATTGGTCTGAGGGTGTCCTCTATACTAGTGGAAGGATAGTATAGAAGACTGCGAACAGACTCCATCCTGAGGTGGGCCGTGAACACTGGCAGAACACTGGAACTCTACCTTTCCGTCTACACTGGTCTTTACCCAGCAAAGACTCCATTGAGGCTCTGTGTGTGAGACCTGACAATGTGCTGACAGTGTCCTCCGACTGGGAGATACATGTTTTTATGTATTTGAGGGGTTTAGGGAGATCCCGTGAACAGAAAGAGAGAGAAAGAAAGGACAGAAAGAGAGTGAGACATCAAGCGAGAAAGAGAAAGAGAGCGAGGGAGAGAGAGGGCGAGAGTCCAGCTGAAGGATCCACACTGTGTGGCTGCAGTAAGGAACGGGAGCTCAGCTCAGTGTTCTTTAACAGGCTCCTATATGCGCAGACACACCTCTGTGGCAGACCCTGATGGACAGCATTAAGAGGAAAACCTGAGGCTGGCCAGATGTTTATTCATCATCTGCTGGGCATCAGCTGCCCGTCATGACAGGTAAAGAAGAGGTCAGAGCCCACCTTGGTAGCTAACCCACACACACACACACACACACACACACACACACACACACACACACACACACACACACACACACACACACACACACACACACACACACACACACACACACACACACACACACACACACACACACACACAGAGAGAGACAGGTGTCCACTAATATGCAGAGTAGCTACCTTACACTCACAACACTGGCCAGCCTAGACAGTAAAGCAGCTCCAATACAAAAGCTACAGACATGAATATAATAAGACTTCCTTCACTCAAAATGTCAAAGGAATTATGTCGCTAATACGTCTGCACTACTTGAGACATATTCGGAATGATTAAAGATTCTATACAAAATAAATATTGTATAAAATGTCAATAATGTTCTGTCGAGCTGTAAGTGTTTATTTAGTAATGATAGATGTACAATTAATACTTTAGGTCTCAAGTCTTTAACAAAACCTTAAAAAGTTTACAACGTGTAACCTATAACAACAGAGGGGGTTGTAATTTCAGTCTGGAGATTGCCT